>NC_073691.1:158477443-158567198 GCF_029784155.1 Uranotaenia lowii | reverse complement strand
CGGCAATTCTGAGCTTAATTTGGGATCACAACTTTAAAATGCGTTTTCTGGCCTTTAGAAGCGTTTTTCGGTAAATCTGAGCTTAATTTGGGATCACAACTTTAAAATGCGTTTTCTGGCCTTTAGAAGCGTTTTTCAGCAGTTCTGAGCTTAATTTGAGATCACAACTTTAAAATGCGTTTTCTGGCCTTTAAAAGCGTTTTTCGGCAATTCTGAGCTTAATTTGAGATCACAACTTTAAAATGCATTTTCTGGCCTTTAGAAGCGTTTTTCGGCAATTCTGAGCTTAATTTGGGATCACAACTTTAAAATGCGTTTTCTGGCCTTTAGAAGCGTTTTTCGGCAATTCTGAGCTTAATTTGGGATCACAACTTTAAAATGCGTTTTCTGGCCTTTAAAAGCGTTTTTCAGCGATTCTGAGCTTAATTTGGGATCACAACTTTAAAATGCGTTTTCTGGCCTTTAGAAGCTTTTTTCGGCAATTCTGAGCTTAATTTGGGATCACAACTTAAAAATGCGTTTTCTGGCCTTTAGAAGCGTTTTTCGGCAATTCTGAACTTAATTTGGGATCACAACTTTAAAATGCGTTTTCTGGCCTTTAGAAGCGTTTTTCGGCAAATCTGAGCTTAATTTGGGATCACAACTTTAAAATGCGTTTTCTGGCCTTTAGAAGCGTTTTTCAGCAATTCTGAGCATAATTTGAGATCACAACTTTAAAATGCGTTTTCTGGCCTTGAGAAGCGTTTTTCGGCAATTCTGAGCTTAATTTGAGATCACAACTTTAAAATGCGTTTTCTGGCCTTTAGAAGCGTTTTTCGGCAATTCTGAGCTTAACTTGGGATCACAACTTTAAAATGCGTTTTCTGGCCTTTAGAAGCGTTTTTCGGTAAATTTCATGAACAAGCTGAATCGAGTTTCGGGTGAGGAATTTCCAATATAACTCTTCTTCTCTTCTTCTTTCTTTTCATTTGTCTCGCACTCTCTGCACGTGGTTACAGAAACAGATATCGCGCGCCTCGTACTGAGCTGTACTGAGTTAAAACCAATCGTAGCATGCGTGATTTTTTAAATTCGAAAGTGGTGTAGATATTCTAGGAGACGCGAGTGCCCTATTTGTTTTTTTTTTGTTGGGTTTTAGGTTTCTTCTCTCTATGACTACTTCAAATTCAATAAATACAAAGGGACCATTCAAATATTACGTAACGCGTTTAGGGGGAGAGGTTATAACAGCTTGTTACGTTCTGTATATTTTAGATACAAAAACTGATAAGAAGAAGTTACGGTCGAAAATGAACGAAAATTGCGTTACGTAGTATTTGAACGGTCCCCAACAGAACTTATCTGCATAGCTATCCTATCATAGGACTTATTATGTATGTATTTTAATATGACATTCACTTGAACTTTAAGCACGGAAAACTAGACATTGGGAAAAACGTCGGATTTTTATTTCATACTTAGGAAGTTTGAAAGATGAATGATGTACATGAGATGAAGAACATATATTACGTGTTACTCACAAACTGCTCCGATACACTGGCATTATTATCGTCTCGTTTTTTCTGGTGATCACTCATCTGTTTGAATCGATGTAAAAATAAGCCAAAATACGCCTTTTTTTTAAGAATCAAGTATAGCAATAAAATTAGAGCTGTGTTGCAAATTTGTGATATGAATTAGACTGTGATTTGAATACCCAATATGTATATAAATATATAAAAAAATCAATCAGGTAAATCGTAAGCAAATAGAATTTTACAAATTTTAAAGATGTAACGTATTGAAATCTATACGAGATCTAATTTCACAAACTCAAACATTTTGTCGATTTAGGTCATTGTCCCTTTTCTGTGAATAACTTGATTTGAAATTTGAATAATATGACATCATGATTTTGCCAGCCCTTTAAAAAAAATCTTCATTCATATTTAAATGAAATTGATTTTTTTACTTGTCAAATAGAAATTTATTACCAAAAAGAATTAAATTATTATCATTTAGCTTGGAATTTGAAAGTTTAATTGCTTCCAACAGCTTAAATTGTGGAGTTGTCTTTTTAAACTCTGCTGTGAAATCATTACTAGAATTTTAATACAAATTATGACTGAGGGTAGTTATCTTTCTGTTAACGATTTTCAGAGCTTGGTAAGGTCGGAACAAATTTCAAATCCTTCTTTTGTCACTCGGAGTTGGAACATTGCGAGCGGGTAGGAGGGAGGTTGGGGATTATTAAATTATTTAAAAACACCAATAAATTGGAATAAATGGCACGGAAGCTTGTATGCAACAAGATTGCATACAATATCATTTCACAAAACCTAGAAATCAAGTAATTTGCTATCGAAAAATTCAATAAATTCAAGAATACAAAGGGTCACAAAGATCCCATCTCACACAATTAGTTTTTTATATGCTCTTGTACTCTTTTGAATATTTGATAAATTTTTCGAAATTACTATAAAATACTTTAAACTTTAATTATTTTTCCCTTCGGATTTATTGGAAATGGTGACAAAAAAAGAAATTGATATTTGTTCCAGCTATAGTATCATGTGCATAGTATCTATTGTATCAGAGTAAAATTCTCATTCATGTTCCATAATAGTTTATAGAAGTGCTGAAATACGAGGTGTTCAAGAACCTTCATTCCATAGAATATTTACTGTGTTTTTATCCTGACTGATCATTCACAAAATAATATGATTTTCTTTCATCAATATTTTTAGGAACGGATAAATAGAGTTATAGTTTGGTACTGGTAAGATTTAAGGTTGCGTATTTAAGGTAAGAGTTTCACGGTGAGGTAAGATTTCATAATATTTCATCAATTTCATTTATTAAATAAATTATTTTTGAACGGCCACTCAGTTGCCAGCTGGGCAGGTATCTACACGTATGCGGAATACCTGTCGAAGATTCATAACACTGGAAATGTTATGAATTTTATACGGTTGCGAAACTGATTGTATCGTTCTACAAATAACACATACACATACACGTAACACTCATTACATAACAGTTCATACGAAGCCATGGTGTCGGGTATGTGGCTGTTTGCATTGTAGATAGGCCGAACAATTGATCTAAAGAATGCAAATAAGCGCATACGTTGGCGAAACTGCGGTGAATCCGTGCACCCATGGTGGATTACCTACATACATACATACATTTAGAAGCGTTTTTCGGTAAATCTGAGCTTAATTTGGGATCACAACTTTAAAATGCGTTTTCTGGCCTTTAGAAGCGTTTTTCAGCAGTTCTGAGCTTAATTTGAGATCACAACTTTAAAATGCGTTTTCTGGCCTTTAAAAGCGTTTTTCGGCAATTCTGAGCTTAATTTGAGATCACAACTTTAAAATGCGTTTTCTGGCCTTTAGAAGCGTTTTTCGGCAATTCTGAGCTTAATTTGGGATCACAACTTTAAAATGCGTTTTCTGGCCTTTAAAAGCGTTTTTCAGCGATTCTGAGCTTAATTTGGGATCACAACTTTAAAATGCGTTTTCTGGCCTTTAGAAGCGTTTTTCAGCAATTCTGAGCTTAATTTGGATCACAACTTCTGGCCTTTAGAAGCGTTTTTCGGCAATTCTGAGCTTAATTTGAGATCACAACTTCAAAATGCGTTTTCTGGCCTTTAGAAGCGTTTTTCAGCGATTCTGAGCTTAATTTGGGATCACAACTTTAAAATGCGTTTTCTGGCCTTGAGAAGCGTTTTTCGGCAATTCTGAGCTTAATTTGGGATCACCACTTTAAAATGCGTTTTCTGGCCTTTAGAAGCGTTTTTCGGCAAATCTGAGCTTAATTTGGGATCACAACTTTAAAATGCGTTTTCTGGCCTTCAAAAGCGTTTTTCGGCAATTCTGAGCTTAATTTGAGATCACAACTTTAAAATGCGTTTTCTGGCCTTTAGAAGCGTTTTTCAGCGATTCTGAGCTTAATTTAGGATCACAACTTTAAAATGCGTTTTCTGGCCTTTAGAAGCGTTTTTCAGCGATTCTGAGCTTAATTTGGGATCACAACTTTAAAATGCGTTTTCTGGCCTTTAGAAGCGTTTTTCAGCGATTCTGAGCTTAATTTGGGATCACAACTTTAAAATGCGTTTTCTGGCCTTTAGAAGCGTTTTTCAGCGATTCTGAGCTTAATTTGGGATCACAACTTTAAAATGCGTTTCCTGGCCTTTAGAAGCGTTTTTCGACAATTCTGAGCTTAATTTGAGATCACAACTTTAAAATGCGTTTTCTGGCCTTTAGAAGCGTTTTTCGGCAATTCTGAGCTTAATTTGGGATCACAACTTTAAAATGCGTTTTCTGGCCTTTAGAAGCGTTTTTCGGCAATTCTGAGCTTAATTTGGGATCACAACTTTAAAATGCGTTTTCTGGCCTTTAGAAGCGTTTTTCAGCAGTTCTGAGCTTAATTTGAGATCACAACTTTAAAATGCGTTTTCTGGCCTTTAAAAGCGTTTTTCGGCAATTCTGAGCTTAATTTGAGATCACAACTTTAAAATGCGTTTTCTGGCCTTTAGAAGCGTTTTTCAGCAATTCTGAGCTTAATTTGGGATCACAACTTTAAAATGCGTTTTCTGGCCTTTAAAAGCGTTTTTCAGCAATTCTGGGCTTAATTTGGGATCACAACTTTAAAATGCGTTTTCTGGCCTTTAAAAGCGTTTTTCGGCAAATCTGAGCTTAATTTGGGATCACAACTTTAAAATGCGTTTTCTGGCCTTTAGAAGCGTTTTTCAGCAATTCTGAGCTTAATTTGGGATCACAACTTTAAAATGCGTTTTCTGGCCTTTAGAAGCGTTTTTCAGCGATTCTGAGCTTAATTTGGGATCACAACTTTAAAATGCGTTTTCTGGCCTTTAGAAGCGTTTTTCAGCGATTCTGAGCTTAATTTGGGATCACAACTTTAAAATGCGTTTTCTGGCCTTTAGAAGCGTTTTTCAGCGATTCTGAGCTTAATTTGGGATCACAACTTTAAAATGCGTTTTCTGGCCTTTAGAAGCGTTTTTCAGCAATTCTGAGCTTAATTTGGGATCACAACTTTAAAATGCGTTTTCTGGCCTTTAGAAGCGTTTTTCAGCGATTCTGAGCTTAATTTGGGATCACAACTTTAAAATGCGTTTTCCGGCCTTTAGAAGCGTTTTTCGGCAATTCTGAGCTTAATTTGGGATCACAACTTTAAAATGCGTTTTCTGGCCTTTAGAAGCGTTTTTCAGCGATTCTGAGCTTAATTTGGGATCACAACTTTAAAATGCGTTTTCTGGCCTTTAGAAGCGTTTTTCGGCAATTCTGAGCTTAACTTGGGATCACAACTTTAAAATGCGTTTTCTGGCCTTTAGAAGCGTTTTTCAGCGATTCTGAGCTTAATTTGGGATCACAACTTTAAAATGCGTTTTCTGGCCTTTAGAAGCGTTTTTCAGCGATTCTGAGCTTAATTTGGGATCACAACTTTAAAATGCGTTTTCTGGCCTTTAGAAGCGTTTTTCAGCGATTCTGAGCTTAATTTGGGATCACAACTTTAAAATGCGATTTCTCGCCTTGAGAAGCGTTTTTCAGCGATTCTGAGCTTAATTTGGGATCACAACTTTAAAATGCGTTTTCTGGCCTTTAGAAGCGTTTTTCAGCGATTCTGAGCTTAATTTGGGATCACAACTTTAAAATGCGTTTTCTGGCCTTTAGAAGCGTTTTTCGGCAATTCTGAGCTTAATTTGGGATCACAACTTTAAAATGCGTTTTCTGGCCTTTAGAAGCGTTTTTCAGCGATTCTGAGCTTAATTTGGGATCACAACTTTAAAATGCGTTTTCTGGCCTTTAGAAGCGTTTTTCGGCAATTCTGAGCTTAATTTGGGATCACAACTTTAAAATGCGTTTTCTGGCCTTTAGAAGCGTTTTTCAGCGATTCTGAGCTTAATTTGGGATCACAACTTTAAAATGCGTTTTCTGGCCTTTAGAAGCGTTTTTCGGCAATTCTGAGCTTAACTTGGGATCACAACTTTAAAATGCGTTTTCTGGCCTTTAGAAGCGTTTTTCAGCGATTCTGGGCTTAATTTGGGATCACAACTTTAAAATGCGTTTTCTGGCCTTTAGAAGCGTTTTTCGGCAATTCTGAGCTTAATTTGGGATCTCAACTTTAAAATGCGTTTTCTGGCCTTTAGAAGCGTTTTTCAGCGATTCTGAGCTTAATTTGGGATCACAACTTTAAAATGCGTTTTCTGGCCTTTAGAAGCGTTTTTCAGCAATTCTGAGCTTAATTTGGGATCACAACTTTAAAATGCGTTTTCTGGCCTTTAGAAGCGTTTTTCGGCAAATCTGAGCTTAATTTGGGATCACAACTTTAAAATGCGTTTTCTGGCCTTTAAAAGCGTTTTTCGGCAATTCTGAGCTTAATTTGGGATCACAACTTTAAAATGCGTTTTCTGGCCTTAAGAAGCGTTTTTCAGCAATTCTGAGCTTAATTTGGGATCACAACTTTAAAATGCGTTTTCTGGCCTTTAGAAGCGTTTTTCGGCAAATCTGAGCTCAATTTGGGATCACAACTTTAAAATGCGTTTTCTGGTCTTTAAAAGCGTTTTTCGGCAATTCTGAGCTTAATTTGGGATCTCAACTTTAAAATGCGTTTTCTGGCCTTAAGAAGCGTTTTTCAGCAATTCTGAGCTTAATTTGGGATCACAACTTTAAAATGCGTTTTCTGGCCTTTAGAAGCGTTTTTCAGCGATTCTGAGCTTAATTTGGGATCACAACTTTAAAATGCGTTTCCTGGCCTTTAGAAGCGTTTTTCGGCAATTCTGAGCTTAATTTGGGATCTCAACTTTAAAATGCGTTTTCTGGCCTTTAGAAGCGTTTTTCGGCAATTCTGAGCTTAATTTGGGATCTCAACTTTAAAATGCGTTTTCTGGCCTTTAAAAGCGTTTTTCGGCAATTCTGAGCTTAATTTGAGATCACAACTTTAAAATGCGTTTTCTGGCCTTTAGAAGCGTTTTTCAGCGATTCTGAGCTTAATTTGGGATCACAACTTTAAAATGCGTTTTCTGGCCTTTAGAAGCGTTTTTCAGCGATTCTGAGCTTAATTTGGGATCACAACTTTAAAATGCGTTTCCTGGCCTTTAGAAGCGTTTTTCGGCAATTCTGAGCTTAATTTGAGATCACAACTTTAAAATGCGTTTTCTGGCCTTTAGAAGCGTTTTTCAGCAATTCTGAGCTTAATTTGAGATCACAACTTTAAAATGCGTTTTCTGGCCTTTAAAAGCGTTTTTCGGCAATTCTGAGCTTAATTTGAGATCACAACTTTAAAATGCGTTTTCTGGCCTTTAGAAGCGTTTTTCGGCAATTCTGAGCTTAATTTGGGATCACAACTTTAAAATGCGTTTTCTGGCCTTTAGAAGCGTTTTTCGTTAAATCTGAGCTTAATTTGGGATCACAACTTTAAAATGCGTTTTCTGGCCTTTAGAAGCGTTTTTCAGCAGTTCTGAGCTTAATTTGAGATCACAACTTTAAAATGCGTTTTCTGGCCTTTAAAAGCGTTTTTCTGCAATTCTGAGCTTAATTTGAGATCACAACTTTAAAATGCGTTTTCTGGCCTTTAGAAGCGTTTTTCGGCAAATCTGAGCTTAATTTGGGATCACAACTTTAAAATGCGTTTTCTGGCCTTTAGAAGCGTTTTTCAGCGATTCTGAGCATAATTTGAGATCACAACTTTAAAATGCGTTTTCTGGCCTTGAGAAGCGTTTTTCGGCAATTCTGAGCTTAATTTGAGATCACAACTTTAAAATGCGTTTTCTGGCCTTTAGAAGCGTTTTTCGGCAATTCTGAGCTTAACTTGGGATCACAACTTTAAAATGCGTTTTCTGGCCTTTAGAAGCGTTTTTCAGCAATTCTGAGCTTAATTTGGATCACAACTTCTGGCCTTTAGAAGCGTTTTTCGGCAATTCTGAGCTTAATTTGAGATCACAACTTTAAAATGCGTTTTCTGGCCTTTAGAAGCGTTTTTCAGCGATTCTGAGCTTAATTTGGGATCACAACTTTAAAATGCGTTTTCTGGCCTTGAGAAGCGTTTTTCGGCAATTCTGAGCTTAATTTGGGATCACAACTTTAAAATGCGTTTTCTGGCCTTTAGAAGCGTTTTTCGGCAAATCTGAGCTTAATTTGGGATCACAACTTTAAAATGCGTTTTCTGGCCTTCAAAAGCGTTTTTCGGCAATTCTGAGCTTAATTTGAGATCACAACTTTAAAATGCGTTTTCTGGCCTTTAGAAGCGTTTTTCAGCGATTCTGAGCTTAATTTAGGATCACAACTTTAAAATGCGTTTTCTGGCCTTTAGAAGCGTTTTTCAGCGATTCTGAGCTTAATTTGGGATCACAACTTTAAAATGCGTTTCCTGGCCTTTAGAAGCGTTTTTCAGCGATTCTGAGCTTAATTTGGGATCACAACTTTAAAATGCGTTTCCTGGCCTTTAGAAGCGTTTTTCGACAATTCTGAGCTTAATTTGAGATCACAACTTTAAAATGCGTTTTCTGGCCTTTAGAAGCGTTTTTCGGCAATTCTGAGCTTAATTTGGGATCACAACTTTAAAATGCGTTTTCTGGCCTTTAGAAGCGTTTTTCGGCAATTCTGAGCTTAATTTGGATCACAACTTTAAAATGCGTTTTCTGGCCTTTAGAAGCGTTTTTCAGCAGTTCTGAGCTTAATTTGAGATCACAACTTTAAAATGCGTTTTCTGGCCTTTAAAAGCGTTTTTCGGCAATTCTGAGCTTAATTTGAGATCACAACTTTAAAATGCGTTTTCTGGCCTTTAGAAGCGTTTTTCGGCAAATCTGAGCTTAATTTGGGATCACAACTTTAAAATGCGTTTTCTGGCCTTTAGAAGCGTTTTTCAGCAATTCTGAGCTTAATTTGGGATCACAACTTTAAAATGCGTTTTCTGGCCTTTAGAAGCGTTTTTCAGCGATTCTGAGCTTAATTTGGGATCACAACTTTAAAATGCGTTTTCTGGCCTTTAGAAGCGTTTTTCAGCGATTCTGAGCTTAATTTGGGATCACAACTTTAAAATGCGTTTTCTGGCCTTTAGAAGCGTTTTTCAGCGATTCTGAGCTTAATTTGGGATCACAACTTTAAAATGCGTTTTCTGGCCTTTAGAAGCGTTTTTCAGCGATTCTGAGCTTAATTTGGGATCACAACTTTAAAATGCGTTTTCTGGCCTTTAGAAGCGTTTTTCAGCGATTCTGAGCTTAATTTGGGATCACAACTTTAAAATGCGTTTTCTGGCCTTTAGAAGCGTTTTTCAGCGATTCTGAGCTTAATTTGGGATCACAACTTTAAAATGCGTTTTCTGGCCTTTAGAAGCGTTTTTCGGCAATTCTGAGCTTAATTTGGGATCACAACTTTAAAATGCGTTTTCTGGCCTTTAGAAGCGTTTTTCAGCAGTTCTGAGCTTAATTTGAGATCACAACTTTAAAATGCGTTTTCTGGCCTTTAAAAGCGTTTTTTCGGCAATTCTGAGCTTAATTTGAGATCACAACTTTAAAATGCGTTTTCTGGCCTTTAGAAGCGTTTTTCGGCAAATCTGAGCTTAATTTGGGATCACAACTTTAAAATGCGTTTTCTGGCCTTTAGAAGCGTTTTTCAGCGATTCTGAGCTTAATTTGGGATCACAACTTTAAAATGCGTTTTCCGGCCTTTAGAAGCGTTTTTCGGCAATTCTGAGCTTAATTTGGGATCACAACTTTAAAATGCGTTTTCTGGCCTTTAGAAGCGTTTTTCAGCGATTCTGAGCTTAATTTGGGATCACAACTTTAAAATGCGTTTTCTGGCCTTTAGAAGCGTTTTTCAGCGATTCTGAGCTTAATTTGGGATCACAACTTTAAAATGCGTTTTCTGGCCTTTAGAAGCGTTTTTCAGCGATTCTGAGCTTAATTTGGGATCACAACTTTAAAATGCGTTTTCTGGCCTTTAGAAGCGTTTTTCAGCGATTCTGAGCTTAATTTGGGATCACAACTTTAAAATGCGTTTTCTCGCCTTGAGAAGCGTTTTTCAGCGATTCTGAGCTTAATTTGGGATCACAACTTTAAAATGCGTTTTCTGGCCTTTAGAAGCGTTTTTCGGCAATTCTGAGCTTAATTTGGGATCACAACTTTAAAATGCGTTTTCTGGCCTTTAGAAGCGTTTTTCAGCGATTCTGAGCTTAATTTGGGATCACAACTTTAAAATGCGTTTTCTGGCCTTTAGAAGCGTTTTTCAGCGATTCTGAGCTTAATTTGGGATCACAACTTTAAAATGCGTTTTCTGGCCTTTAGAAGCGTTTTTCAGCGATTCTGAGCTTAATTTGGGATCACAACTTTAAAATGCGTTTTCTGGCCTTTAGAAGCGTTTTTCAGCGATTCTGAGCTTAATTTGGGATCACAACTTTAAAATGCGTTTTCTGGCCTTTAGAAGCGTTTTTCAGCGATTCTGAGCTTAATTTGGGATCACAACTTTAAAATGCGTTTTCTCGCCTTTAGAAGCGTTTTTCAGCGATTCTGAGCTTAATTTGGGATCACAACTTTAAAATGCGTTTTCTGGCCTTTAGAAGCGTTTTTCAGCGATTCTGAGCTTAATTTGGGATCACAACTTTAAAATGCGTTTTCTGGCCTTTAGAAGCGTTTTTCAGCGATTCTGAGCTTAATTTGGGATCACAACTTTAAAATGCGTTTTCTGGCCTTTAGAAGCGTTTTTCAGCGATTCTGAGCTTAATTTGGGATCACAACTTTAAAATGCGTTTTCTGGCCTTTAGAAGCGTTTTTCAGCGATTCTGAGCTTAATTTGGGATCACAACTTTAAAATGCGTTTTCTGGCCTTTAGAAGCGTTTTTCAGCGATTCTGAGCTTAATTTGGGATCACAACTTTAAAATGCGTTTTCTCGCCTTGAGAAGCGTTTTTCAGCGATTCTGAGCTTAATTTGGGATCACAACTTTAAAATGCGTTTTCTGGCCTTTAGAAGCGTTTTTCAGCGATTCTGAGCTTAATTTGGGATCACAACTTTAAAATGCGTTTTCTGGCCTTTAGAAGCGTTTTTCGGCAATTCTGAGCTTAACTTGGGATCACAACTTTAAAATGCGTTTTCTGGCCTTTAGAAGCGTTTTTCAGCGATTCTGAGCTTAATTTGGGATCACAACTTTAAAATGCGTTTTCTGGCCTTTAGAAGCGTTTTTCAGCGATTCTGAGCTTAATTTGGGATCACAACTTTAAAATGCGTTTTCTGGCCTTTAGAAGCGTTTTTCAGCAATTCTGAGCTTAATTTGGGATCACAACTTTAAAATGCGTTTTCTGGCCTTTAGAAGCGTTTTTCAGCGATTCTGAGCTTAATTTGGGATCACAACTTTAAAATGCGTTTTCTGGCCTTTAGAAGCGTTTTTCGGCAATTCTGAGCTTAATTTGGGATCACAACTTTAAAATGCGTTTTCTGGCCTTTAGAAGCGTTTTTCGGCAATTCTGAGCTTAATTTGGGATCACAACTTTAAAATGCGTTTTCTGGCCTTTAGAAGCGTTTTTCGGCAATTCTGAGCTTAACTTGGGATCACAACTTTAAAATGCGTTTTCTGGCCTTTAGAAGCGTTTTTCAGCGATTCTGAGCTTAATTTGGGATCACAACTTTAAAATGCGTTTTCTGGCCTTTAGAAGCGTTTTTCAGCGATTCTGAGCTTAATTTGGGATCACAACTTTAAAATGCGTTTTCTGGCCTTTAGAAGCGTTTTTCAGCGATTCTGAGCTTAATTTGGGATCACAACTTTAAAATGCGTTTTCTCGCCTTGAGAAGCGTTTTTCAGCGATTCTGAGCTTAATTTGGGATCACAACTTTAAAATGCGTTTTCTGGCCTTTAGAAGCGTTTTTCGGCAATTCTGAGCTTAATTTGGGATCACAACTTTAAAATGCGTTTTCTGGCCTTTAGAAGCGTTTTTCAGCGATTCTGAGCTTAATTTGGGATCACAACTTTAAAATGCGTTTTCTGGCCTTTAGAAGCGTTTTTCGGCAATTCTGAGCTTAACTTGGGATCACAACTTTAAAATGCGTTTTCTGGCCTTTAAGCGTTTTTCAGCGATTCTGAGCTTAATTTGGGATCACAACTTTAAAATGCGTTTTCTGGCCTTTAGAAGCGTTTTTCAGCGATTCTGAGCTTAATTTGGGATCACAACTTTAAAATGCGTTTTCTGGCCTTTAGAAGCGTTTTTCAGCGATTCTGAGCTTAATTTGGGATCACAACTTTAAAATGCGTTTTCTCGCCTTGAGAAGCGTTTTTCAGCGATTCTGAGCTTAATTTGGGATCACAACTTTAAAATGCGTTTTCTGGCCTTTAGAAGCGTTTTTCGGCAATTCTGAGCTTAATTTGGGATCTCAACTTTAAAATGCGTTTTCTGGCCTTTAGAAGCGTTTTTCAGCAATTCTGAGCTTAATTTGGGATCACAACTTTAAAATGCGTTTTCTGGCCTTTAGAAGCGTTTTTCAGCGATTCTGAGCTTAATTTGGGATCACAACTTAAAAATGCGTTTTCTGGCCTTTAGAAGCGTTTTTCAGCGATTCTGAGCTTAATTTGGGATCACGACTTTAAAATGCGTTTTCTGGCCTTTAGAAGCGTTTTTCAGCAGTTCTGAGCTTAATTTGAGATCACAACTTTAAAATGCGTTTTCTGGCCTTTAAAAGCGTTTTTCGGCAATTCTGAGCTTAATTTGAGATCACAACTTTAAAATGCGTTTTCTGGCCTTTAGAAGCGTTTTTCGGCAATTCTGAGCTTAACTTGGGATCAGACTCGGTAGGCTGTGGAAGAACAGAACGGACGCGTTTTTTCTGACAGTGAGAAATACAACTCGAAAAATTGAAAATTTGTGAAGTTTTCAAAGGAACGATCGAATATCGAAGATTTTATGGTACTGGCCAACCCGAAGAAAATTCACCCTAAAGATTCGAATCCTCTGAAGAAGCGCATCTGAAGAATCGTCTGAAGAAGTCTCCACAACACCACCTGATCCATCTGAGCCAAGAATTGCCGACACCTGGAAGGAATCGTTGGTTTCAACTGCAGTGGAAGCTATTACTCTGCCCTGGATCCTTCGAGGTCAAAATTCCCCTTTGGTGCTTTGGTGAGCCCGTTCTAAATTTTTATTTAAAAATAGTTCCCTCGTAAATATGATTTTGGTTCCATTTTTTTTAACAATTTTCAAAATCGATAAAAATGTCTAAAATTTAGTTTTTTCGTATTAAAAATGCAGTGATCGATCTCCCATAAACTTGGCAGAAAATAAACTAATGGATATTTTATATGATGCTTTGGAGGCTGATTAGATGAAGTTTTCAGGCTAAACTTAAATTTTAAATAATTGAAATTAATTCAAAGGATTGTTAACGTTTAAAACTTTTTTTTTATTATAACTGCAGTTTTGAAATTTTATTAATAGATGTATATAAATTTTATCTCTATTTTCTTGGATAATCGAACTTTAATTGAGCTGCTAAATATGTCAGGTATATTTTTGATAACTTATTTGTTATTGAATGTTGAGTAGTTTTTTTTTACTTGGTAGTTTTTTAATAAATATTCCAAATTGATTCTATAACGAAGTCATCACTTCTGTTTTCAATGCATTACATCGTAGGCGATATGAAAAAAAGAAAAGTAAAGTGCTAATCACGAACAGTTTCTTCTGTTACAATACTAGAATAACAATAATTTTGTTAAAAAAAAGTTAAAAATTTCATTTTTTAAAATATTGCAAATCAATGAGTTCTAATATTTTAAAGATTCGTTTAAACAAATCTTGAGTTTAGAGAAAAAAGCAGCGGTAAATGAGAGTGCGTTATACACGAACAGTAGGAAAACAGAAATATATGAGATTTATTCTTCAAGATCACAACACAGTCAAAAGTGTCTCCAGATCAATCCTTTTACCCAATCTCCCAAACAAAATTATTTGCTAGGATGCAGAGGTGACCTCGGTCCTAATGCACAATTTTTTTTTTTCTTTCATCCCTTTCTCTTTTTTCATACCTATCTCTTGACTACTAGGACGTGGCCGGCGCCGTTATTGACGTTAAAAGAGAGAGCATCAGTTTTGGACATTGTGAATGTCTTGTCAATCCCAGACACCATTCTTTTGACCTCTGATCAAAATTGATGGCCTCGGTCAATCACGGAGTAGCAACCATTGGCGATGTGGAATTCATTCTACTGAGCCACGCCTGCGATTATGGAGTTCGAAATGCGTTGGTGTTATTTCAATATAATAAGCTAAAACAATTGATTTTAAAAAATTAAGCACTTTCGGGTTCCATAGTTTAAGGTGGATGTGAGTAGTCAATCAAGCTAAGCTAAGCTAATTCTGAGCTTAACTTGGGATCACAACTTTAAAATGCGTTTTCTGGCCTTTAGAAGCGTTTTTCAGCGATTCTGAGCTTAATTTGGGATCACAACTTTAAAATGCGTTTTCTGGCATTTAGAAGCGTTTTTCAGCAATTCTGAGCTTAATTTGGGATCACAACTTTAAAATGCGTTTTCTGGCCTTTAGAAGCGTTTTTCGGCAATTCTGAGCTTAATTTGGGATCACAACTTTAAAATGCGTTTTCTGGCCTTTAGAAGCGTTTTTCAGCGATTCTGAGCTTAATTTGGGATCACAACTTTAAAATGCGTTTTCTGGCCTTTAGAAGCGTTTTTCAGCGATTCTGAGCTTAATTTGGGATCACAACTTTAAAATGCGTTTTCTCGCCTTGAGAAGCGTTTTTCAGCGATTCTGAGCTTAATTTGGGATCACAACTTTAAAATGCGTTTTCTGGCCTTTAGAAGCGTTTTTCGGCAATTCTGAGCTTAATTTGGGATCACAACTTTAAAATGCGTTTTCTGGCCTTTAGAAGCGTTTTTCAGCAATTCTGAGCTTAATTTGGGATCACAACTTTAAAATGCGTTTTCTGGCCTTTAGAAGCGTTTTTCGGCAATTCTGAGCTTAATTTGGGATCACAACTTTAAAATGCGTTTTCTGGCCTTTAGAAGCGTTTTTCAGCGATTCTGAGCTTAATTTGGGATCACAACTTTAAAATGCGTTTTCTGGCCTTTAGAAGCGTTTTTCAGCGATTCTGAGCTTAATTTGGGATCACAACTTTAAAATGCGTTTTCTGGCCTTTAGAAGCGTTTTTCAGCGATTCTGAGCTTAATTTAGGATCACAACTTTAAAATGCGTTTTCTGGCCTTTAGAAGCGTTTTTCAGCGATTCTGAGCTTATTTTGGGATCACAACTTTAAAATGCGTTTTCTGTCCTTTAGAAGCGTTTTTCAGCGATTCTGAGCTTAATTTGGGATCACAACTTTAAAATGCGTTTTCTGGCCTTTAGAAGCGTTTTTCAGCGATTCTGAGCTTAATTTGGGATCACAACTTTAAAATGCGTTTTCTGGCCTTTAGAAGCGGTTTTCAGCGATTCTGAGCTTAATTTGGGATCACAACTTTAAAATGCGTTTTCTGGCCTTTAGAAGCGTTTTTCAGCGGTTCTGAGCTTTATTTGGGATCACAACTTTAAAATGCGTTTTCTGGCCTTTAGAAGCGTTTTTCGGCAATTCTGAGCTTAATTTGGGATCTCAACTTTAAAATGCGTTTTCTGGCCTTTAGAAGCGTTTTTCAGCGATTCTGAGCTTAATTTGGGATCACAACTTTAAAATGCGTTTTCTGGCCTTTAGAAGCGTTTTTCAGCGATTCTGAGCTTAATTTGGGATCACAACTTTAAAATGCGTTTTCTGTCCTTTAGAAGCGTTTTTCAGCGATTCTGAGCTTAATTTGGGATCACAACTTTAAAATGCGTTTTCTGGCCTTTAGAAGCGTTTTTCAGCGATTCTGAGCTTAATTTGGGATCACAACTTTAAAATGCGTTTTCTGGCCTTTAGAAGCGTTTTTCAGCGATTCTGAGCTTAATTTGGGATCACAACTTTAAAATGCGTTTTCTGGCCTTTAGAAGCGTTTTTCAGCGATTCTGAGCTTATTTTGGGATCACAACTTTAAAATGCGTTTTCTGGCCTTTAGAAGCGTTTTTCAGCGATTCTGAGCTTAATTTGGGATCACAACTTTAAAATGCGTTTTCTGGCCTTTAGAAGCGTTTTTCAGCGATTCTGAGCTTAATTTGGGATCACAACTTTAAAATGCGTTTTCTGGCCTTTAGAAGCGTTTGTCGGCAATTCTGAGCTTAATTTGGGATCACAACTTTAAAATGCGTTTTCTGGCCTTTAGAAGCGTTTTTCAGCGATTCTGAGCTTAATTTAGGATCACAACTTTAAAATGCGTTTTCTGGCCTTTAGAAGCGTTTTTCAGCGATTCTGAGCTTAATTTGGGATCACAACTTTAAAATGCGTTTTCTGGCCTTTAGAAGCGTTTTTCAGCGATTCTGAGCTTAATTTGGGATCACAACTTTAAAATGCGTTTTCTGGCCTTTAGAAGCGTTTTTCAGCGATTCTGAGCTTAATTTGGGATCACAACTTTAAAATGCGTTTTCTGGCCTTTAGAAGCGTTTTTCAGCGATTCTGAGCTTAATTTGGGATCACAACTTTAAAATGCGTTTTCTGGCCTTTAGAAGCGTTTTTCAGCGATTCTGAGCTTAATTTGGGATCACAACTTTAAAATGCGTTTTCTGGCCTTTAGAAGCGTTTTTCAGCGATTCTGAGCTTAATTTGGGATCACAACTTTAAAATGCGTTTTCTGGCCTTTAGAAGCGTTTTTCAGCGATTCTGAGCTTAATTTGGGATCACAACTTTAAAATGCGTTTTCTGGCCTTTAGAAGCGTTTTTCAGCGATTCTGAGCTTAATTTGGGATCACAACTTTAAAATGCGTTTTCTGGCCTTTAGAAGCGTTTTTCAGCGATTCTGAGCTTAATTTGGGATCACAACTTTAAAATGCGTTTTCTGGCCTTTAGAAGCGTTTTTCAGCGATTCTGAGCTTAATTTAGGATCACAACTTTAAAATGCGTTTTCTGGCCTTTAGAAGCGTTTTTCAGCGATTCTGAGCTTATTTTGGGATCACAACTTTAAAATGCGTTTTCTGTCCTTTAGAAGCGTTTTTCAGCGATTCTGAGCTTAATTTGGGATCACAACTTTAAAATGCGTTTTCTGGCCTTTAGAAGCGTTTTTCAGCGATTCTGAGCTTAATTTGGGATCACAACTTTAAAATGCGTTTTCTGGCCTTTAGAAGCGGTTTTCAGCGATTCTGAGCTTAATTTGGGATCACAACTTTAAAATGCGTTTTCTGGCCTTTAGAAGCGTTTTTCAGCGGTTCTGAGCTTTATTTGGGATCACAACTTTAAAATGCGTTTTCTGGCCTTTAGAAGCGTTTTTCGGCAATTCTGAGCTTAATTTGGGATCTCAACTTTAAAATGCGTTTTCTGGCCTTTAGAAGCGTTTTTCAGCGATTCTGAGCTTAATTTGGGATCACAACTTTAAAATGCGTTTTCTGGCCTTTAGAAGCGTTTTTCAGCGATTCTGAGCTTAATTTGGGATCACAACTTTAAAATGCGTTTTCTGTCCTTTAGAAGCGTTTTTCAGCGATTCTGAGCTTAATTTGGGATCACAACTTTAAAATGCGTTTTCTGGCCTTTAGAAGCGTTTTTCAGCGATTCTGAGCTTAATTTGGGATCACAACTTTAAAATGCGTTTTCTGGCCTTTAGAAGCGTTTTTCAGCGATTCTGAGCTTAATTTGGGATCACAACTTTAAAATGCGTTTTCTGGCCTTTAGAAGCGTTTTTCAGCGATTCTGAGCTTATTTTGGGATCACAACTTTAAAATGCGTTTTCTGGCCTTTAGAAGCGTTTTTCAGCGATTCTGAGCTTAATTTGGGATCACAACTTTAAAATGCGTTTTCTGGCCTTTAGAAGCGTTTTTCAGCGATTCTGAGCTTAATTTGGGATCACAACTTTAAAATGCGTTTTCTGGCCTTTAGAAGCGTTTTTCAGCGATTCTGAGCTTAATTTGGGATCACAACTTTAAAATGCGTTTTCTGGCCTTTAGAAGCGTTTGTCGGCAATTCTGAGCTTAATTTGGGATCTCAACTTTAAAATGCGTTTTCTGGCCTTTAGAAGCGTTTTTCAGCGATTCTGAGCTTAATTTAGGATCACAACTTTAAAATGCGTTTTCTGGCCTTTAGAAGCGTTTTTCAGCGATTCTGAGCTTAATTTGGGATCTCAACTTTAAAATGCGTTTTCTGGCCTTTAGAAGCGTTTTTCAGCGATTCTGAGCTTAATTTGAGATCACAACTTTAAAATGCGTTTTCTGGCCTTTAGAAGCGTTTTTCAGCGATTCTGAGCTTATTTTGGGATCACAACTTTAAAATGCGTTTTCTGGCCTTTAGAAGCTTTTTTCAGCGATTCTGAGCTTAATTTGAGATCACAACTTTAAAATGCGTTTTCTGGCCTTTACAAGCGTTTTTCAGCGATTCTAAGCTTAATTTGGGATCACAACTTTAAAATGCGTTTTCTGGCCTTTAGAAGCGTTTTTCAGCGATTCTGAGCTTAATTTGGGATCACAACTTTAAAATGCGTTTTCTGGCCTTTAGAAGCGTTTTGCGGCGATTCTAAGCTTAATTTGAGATCACAACTTTAAAATGCGTTTTCTGGCCTTTAGAAGCGTTTTTCAGCGATTCTGAGCTTATTTTGGGATCACAACTTTAAAATGCGTTTTCTGGCCTTTAGAAGCGTTTTTCAGCGATTCTGAGCTTATTTTGGGATCACAACTTTAAAATGCGTTTTCTGGCCTTTAGAAGCGTTTTTCGGCAATTCTGAGCTTAATTTGGGATCACAACTTTAAAATGCGTTTTCTGGCCTTTAGAAGCGTTTTTCGGCAATTCTGAGCTTAATTTGGGATCACAACTTTAAAATGCGTTTTCTGGCCTTTAGAAGCGTTTTTCAGCGATTCTGAGCTTATTTTGGGATCACAACTTTAAAATGCGTTTTCTGGCCTTTAGAAGCGTTTTTCAGCGATTCTGGCTGTGCTTATGATTAGCAATAAATAAGAATTATTTTCTTCTACTTTTTTTCAATTATGTTGATATATTTATTTCCAAAACTATATATTTTTTTTAATATACCAGCACCTGCTCTGCTCTGGGTTGGCAGCTTTGTACCAAAGTGTTGACGACCTGAAATAGAGTTTGGATTAGTATCTTTCATGAAATATCTACCTATCCAATAAAAACTCACCCTTGACTTGATATCTGCAGACCATGGTTGCTATAATATAGAGGAAAATAAGAATAATTGATTAATTTATTCAAAGTTCGTGTAATAAATTCTCACCCTTTTCAGCGTACTTAAACAAACAGACTCCAATTAGACAACTCGATTACTGATTTTACAACAAACTAGATCAATGCTGGAAAGTCCAGCAATTTGGAAACCGATTGCTGATTTTTCAGCAAAAATTACAAGAACACAATCGAATGCTGAAAAATCCAGCAATTAGAAAACCGATTGCTGGTTTCCATTAAAAATTTGGATTGCTGAACGTTTCCAGCAATTTTTTTTTTTCTGGAAATCGAGTGAAAAATTTACTGTGTATAATTTGCGCATTGCTCTACGGGCGGCACCGCCATTCAATGGTGTGAAGTGTTGAGGAACATAACAATCAATATATGTAGTCATTCCGAAGGGGCCACAGGGCTAGAGGTAAATGGCCATTCGAATTTACTTCGATCGGTTCTGCTAGTTATGATTTATTGTTTTAAATATTGCACAATTGGTTGCGCCATGGCAATGATATTTCAATTCTAGCGTTTGTTTGAATTAAAAGTTGAAGCCTGATGAATTTTGATGTTGTCACATAAAACATGAGAAGCTAATTAGTAATTTTTAAACCCGAGTATGTTCTATTAGTTCAGGTTGATAAAACAGTGTGCAAGCAATTATTAATATTTTTCAACAGCTCGATATTACAAACTTCTATGGCGTAGGGGTTCTCTAGCCTGATAGTACTCTCCTTTCCAATGTTCGTCGCTCTAGATCTGCATCGAAATCTTTTGATTCCATCTTTTTCTTCTAGATCCCATTTTTTGTTCTCTAAGCATAATTTATGCAATCCATATCGATTTATCCGCAGCATTCGACAAAATTGTCATCGAAAACTGGACCTCCATTGACCGTTCGCACGAGAGACACTTTCTCCAGGCAGTTCCTTGTTCTTTGAGGCTGTGCCTCAGGGAAGCAATCTTCCCAAGTAACATTTAAAGTTTTATAGCAGGCTACTAGATAAAGTTTTGGTTTTATAAAGGGCTCGAAGATTCCAATAAAACTGTCGGTGTTATTTGGGTTGGACCGATTGTTTTCCTAATCATTTCTACGACGTTTACTCCTCCTAAAAGTCCAGAACGACATAAAATTTTTAAAGTGGCAATTCAATGCGAAAACTGAATGTTTGATTTTTGCATGTTCTGGCCATTCTAGCAAGGCGTTATTGAAGCAAACACCACAAATAAGCCACACACACTGCCTAAACCATAACGAAAATATGCAAGTAGGGTTCTTGATTTGCTGGTTGTTTTAAATTAATTATAATTATCTGCATATACATGGATGCAGGCTCAAAAATCAGATAAACCATCGCGCGCAAAGCGAGTTACTGCCCAGATTAGGAGTCGGTGCTTGCCGGACCGACATGTTCTGTACCGGCGCTTGAGGTCCGAAAATGAAAAGGGCCGCACATTTCCTTGACACCATTACTCATTTCGACGCCTTGTGACGACAACAATCTGCCAGTAGACGACGATGATGCCGTAAGCCAACACTCTGTGCTCTATCAGCAATGTTGTTAGGATATGTGGGTATTTTTGTACGAACAGGGAGCTTGAGGACTAAGATGGATTCAATTTGATACGGGAATGTTCGAGTATGGCCGGGATCAGTGGTTCTCAGAATAGAAACAGTTTTTTTTTAAGAATATGAACTGATGCTCTTTCTGGTTGTGGAAAACAGTCATATCCCTGGATTGGACAGTTTACTGGTAATTTATTAAAAACTTGTCACATTTCAGCCTGTTTTCTCAAGAATTACTTGCAGGGGAACTATGCCAAAATTGCATGTTTTTTTGTGTAATTTTATAATATCTAAGCCATCAAATTTCAGGTGCATGGGCACCACCCAATTGGAAAATTTCCTTTGTGGTTCCTAACTTAACCATGTACCCCTCAAGGGTCACATTGCAGCCATTAACACCGCGCCGGCCACTATTTTATCGTTTATTAAAACTGTAAGCTTAAAACTAGAGGCGTTGATCAAATTTGTTTATGACCCAGAAGATTACGCGCGCCTACATTGCGGAGGCCTTACGGTCGCGATGCTGTGGAAATTGACTCGCCTCAACTAGCTATAGGTAACTGCTTTGAAGTCAACGTAAGTACTTAGTAACTAGTATAATCGTGGAAGTGGCTGGCTTATGCTCGAAGCCACCAAAAACTGGCATCGTGTATTAAACATCCGCTGTATATGGACGGGATGCATAAAAGTGTGCGGATCGCGAACCATAATCTGATTATAGTTTAATTTGCACATTTTATGCCCATAGAACGTTAATACAGTGCTGCTGTTATTTATGGAAACCACCAAAATTCCTCGGAGCGGTGAAACGGAAACTAACTTTTTTTTTTTGGTTTCTAAACTGAACCTCAATTGAAAGCTAATGATGGCAGCTAAGAAGCTTAAGGCATGTATGAACAGTTAAAAACTTTTTAAAATTCACTGCAATCGTTAGCTGTTCACACTTAATTGTATTCGAAAGATTTACAAAACGTTTCAACTAAGATTCCGTTTCGTCGAAATTTGCCTATTTTGAAGAACGGAGAGAAATGCACATGTTCGGTAAATTTTTTGTCAATTTTCAGATTTTATTTTAACCTTTTTTCAAAAGTTTACCCTTGAATCTCGATACGAGAGTTGATAGAAAAATAATGAAAATGAAATTAAATGAAACTAGTGAAAAAAAAAACGGTTTGTCCAGATTTATTTCACTGTATTTATTATAAATTAAGTAATTAGAATTTTTTTATTTTAATGCCAAAATGGAATTTTTTTAAGGAAGTTTTATCAAATCAAGGTTTTCTGGAATCCTACAATACGGTTTTAAATATGCTGAGGTGTGTCGATAAACATACGTTTAAAGTGTTTTTATTCTTGAATTTTGTTAAATTATTCCTGAATTTTGACCAAATTTGTCCAGATATTGGATTAAGAATTTTGAAATCAATCTTCAATCGATTTTCATACTCGGAAAATGTTGATCGTTTTGACATCAATTATATATTCATTCATCAACTATCACGGCCAATAGAGACAGATTGTAGGTCTAGACAATTGCATAGCAAAAGGCGGGAAAATATTTGTAGCTGCTTCAAAATCCAATGCAACTGAGCCAATGCGCCTGCAATTATGCAACTATAAACCTCAAGCGTTTTATCAAACGCTTCGGAGAAAAGCTTTAAAGATTCAGTATTATGCGTTTAATTCGAATCAGTAGAGGAAATGCGCACTAAGGGGTATACAAAAGGGATCGTCGTTGTAGATTGGATGAAGCGCACTTAATACAAAATTATTTAGAGAGTGAAATTTTTTTCAGGTTTTTCCAATGGAATTTTTTGCTTGAATAAATATTACATGTCAATGAATGGTGTCATACTCAAACTTCTACACATTTTAATTTCGTGAAATTTTTCTGTTCAGAAATCGGGACCGCGGATTACTTTTCAATTTTTTTTATCAAAGTTCTGATTTAAGATTTGAACCGTGGAATTATCTTTGCCATGCACAATAAAAAATTTATTTCAAATTTCATCTCTATAGAAGAACGTTATTGAATAGTAACGAAAGGTTTATAATTTTAATCAAATGTTGTAAAATGTTTTAATATTCAAAAAATTACAGGTGGCCATACAAAAACAAAAATTAAAATGAAATTTTTTTGAGTGACTCATGCCTTTGTAAAGTAGCCTGAAGCATTTAGTTGGCTGACCCCGCAGATCTGGGAAATTGCTGAATCTGGACGATGCTGCTGATGTGGTTTGGTGGGATTTTGGCCTTTTCGGTTCTTTTGAGTTTGATTTCCTCAAAAGAACCGAATGTTTCAAGGTTATGTTTATGTTCTAACAACCCTATGTCAGACCACTGCTGCACCAGTTCAATATGATGGTGATGAAGCATAATGAATGCTCCGGGTTTCGGTGAAAATGGTGAGTGAAACTCAGCCGAGCATAGTTGTCCTCGTCGTCATGATGAAGAGCTTCAAACTGCACAATCCTAGCAAGCGGCCTTCTCTTAACAGCATTGCACACATTTTTGGTCGCAACAACCGACCGACCGGGAGAAAGACCAAAAACTATATGAAACCGGGTCGGGGCAATCCTTGCTCTTTTATAACTTCGCATCTAGTGCAGTTTGGGTCGACGATCGGGGTTTTTTCGCTCGTTTTTTTTTTTACATTAAATAAGTTTTATTTCACCTTTAATTTTTGTACATAGCAAATTTTTAACAGTTCAAGTGATCTGCGAATAAGCAACTCATCTTTGTTTTTTTTTAAATTTACATAGGTACATTTAGATATGATTCTGCAAGAAGCAATATGATGGAGGCAATGAGTTATCATTTTTTTTTTAATTATTTAAATATAACTACCTACTTAACCTAATTAATTAACCTAAGGTTTCCAGTTCTCGGATGATAGCATGTTCAGAGGCGAGGCACCTCTCTCCAAATCTTACGTTGTAATTTTGAAATTTCGTCTGGAGGGTATCCAGGCATGCCCTTTCGTGAACCTCGACTGTTCTCGTCCAGGGAGGTAGATTTAGGATCATCTTTAAGACCTTGTTTTGGATGCGTTGGAGTCGTAACCTATGGGTCTGAGCACAACTTTTCCACACTGGCACAGCATACTCAATGGTAGGGTAGATGATTTGTTTATATACAGCCAATTTGTTCTCTAGACTCAGTTTCGCTGTTCTGCACATTAACGGGTACAAGAACCGGATTGATAAGTTACATTTGGAGATGATTTTATCAACGTGTGCTCTGAATATTAGATGACTGTCCAAGGTAAGGCCCAAGTAAACTACTTCATTTGACCAATTGATAGTGGAGAGACCAAATCGAATTTTGACATTGTCAGCTGGTATGAGTTTTGGGGATCTCGAATGCGGAAATATGATGGTTTGAGTCTTAGTAGCATTTATGACAATTCTCCAACTTTTATAGTATTCTGTCAGGGTGTCAAGGCCTTCTTGGAGACTGTTCGTCGGAGTGCGGATGATTCGACCTTTGTACATTATAGCTGTATCGTCCGCGAATTGAGACAACACGCCACCACAAGGGAGCGATGGGAAGTCAGCAGTGTATATACAGAATAGGTCCCAAAATGCTTCCTTGAGGGACACCAGCCACAATGTTGTATTTTTCTGAACAAGCCCCATGAAGGGAGACTCTGAATGCTCGACCAGAGAGATAGCTTTTGATTATCTTAATAAGATAGTCAGGGAAATTGTATCGCTTCATTTTAAAGATCAATCCTTCATGCCACACATTGTCGAAGGCTTTTTCGATGTCCAAAAGTGCCATTGCTGTCGTTTTAGAAACTGACTTGTTGTGCCGGATATTGTTATAGACTCGGGCGAGCTGATGAATTGTTGACCTTCCCCTACGAAACCCAAACTGCTCTTCAGGTAAGACACCGTTTGTATCGACAAACGTCAAAATCCGGGTTTGTACGGCTTTCTCGAAAAGCTTAAATAAAGAGGATAGTAGACTTATTGGTCGATAGCTTATTGGGATGGAAGGATCTTTCCCAGGTTTTAGAACTGGAATCACTTCAGCCTACTTCCAATCTGAAGGAAAGTAGGAAAGTTCCCAGCACCGGTTAAATATTTTGGCAATGAAAGCGAATGAGTCACGGCTTAAATGTTTGAGTTCGATGTTGAATGTATTGTCAAAACCGGGAGCCTTCATATTCTTAGAAACTTTTACAAATCCCATTAATTCTTCCGCAGTGACTCGAGATTCCTGAGGAACTGAGCTGTGACATTGGTCGATGAAGAAAACCCCTTCAGCAACGTCCCGTTCGTAAGGACTAAGGATGTGTTGTCCTAGGTTGTGCGACGAGACTAACTGTTTCCCCAATGCATTTGCTTTTTCTAAAGGGGATACTAAAAGATGACCTTCCCCAGAATCACCAGATGACACCAGAGGAGGGACTGGTTTAGGTTTCTTTTTAAAGATCTTTGTAAGCTTCCAAAAGGGCTTAGAGTACGGATGGATTTGACGAATTTTTTGTTGGAACTGTTTGTTACGAAGATCTTCGATCCTCACCTGGATAATTTTTGTAAGGTTACGAGTCATGGTCTTTTTATGAAGGTCACCAGATCTCTGATACTGACGCCGATAAATATTACGCAGTCTGATAAGGTGTTTCGTTGTGCTATCGATTTGGAGAGAGGTACTCATCTGGGCCTGTTCTGTTGGGACCGTCCTATTCCGGGCTGCTACGATTGATAGCTGGATGGATTCCAGCGCCTGATCGACCTCTGTTGGGGATTCCAAGGGTTGTTCGAAATCGACATTTTCCTGGACTAGTCGCTGGAAAACTGGCCAGTTGGCTCGATGGTAATTGCGCCGGGAATGCAATGGCACCGAGTTGGTTGAAGCACCGACTTTCAGCAATACAGGATAGTGGTCTGATGATAACTCCTCGAAGACGACTGGGGTTTCAGCGCAAGCCATGTTAGTTAAGAAGATATCCAAGGTACTGTGGATCCCTGATCTAGAGATCCTGGTTGGGTTGTCAGGTGCCAAGATGTTGTAGTGACCAATTTCAAAATCCTCCGCTAATATTATGCCATTTTGGTTTCGACGATGGTTGCCCCAAACTTCGTGTCTTGCATTGAGATCTCCTGCTATGATGAATTTCGAACTACGACGAGTCAGTTTGGCCAAATCGTTGCGTAACAGAACGGAAGAGCCGTCCCTGGTTCTGGCTTGCTTGGGACAGTATGCTGTGATGATTGTGATCGAACCAAGCGATGTTGAAACTTCCACTCCGACGGCTTCAATAACTTTAAGATTGAAGCTTGAGAGTAGGCGGCATTTGATGTTGCTCCTCACTGCAACAGCTACCTCTCCACCCCCGGAGCTGGTTCGATCAAGCCTTACGAGCCGATAATCCGGAAGAAAGATGTTATTATTTGGTTTGAGATGTGTTTCGGTGATGGCAACGATGTCAACTTTCTTTTCCTTGAGGAAGTCGAGAAACTCATATTGTTTATTCCGCAAGGAGCAAGCGTTCCAGTTAACGATTCGTATTACTTCACGATCCATATTTGTTCACAAGTTGGAGTGCAGCATGAAGCTGTTCGGATCTAGTTTTACAGGTTCGTAGAATGATTATTACTTCCGCAACGAGTGATACTAGCTCTTCCGACGTGAAAGGAGTATCGTAAATCTTCTGTCCAGATGTCACATGAGCGTAACTCAGACCTGGTGGAGGAGAGTAGGCTTGGATAGGTTGTTAAGCTGCAGCAGTGAGGCGATGCTGGACTGTTCGATTCGGGAAGCTTCATTGTTGATTGTAGGCTGTCTAATGATGCTTGCATTAGGTATTTGTTCATTGTTGAGGGGAAGCGGGGCCAAATTTGGAACCTGCCTGCGAGGTTCCAGTAAAGGAAAATGCTCCACAGAGAGCGCTGGAGGAACACGAGCACCGTTATGGCGTCCGGGCTGGTTTTTCGTTGATGCTTTCTGCCGAATGCGCAAAAACTCAGCACGCTTGGGACATTCTCGATAGGAGGCTTGATGATTTCCGTTACAGTTGGCACATTTCGTTTCACTGTCATCTGGTTGATCACAGTCCGCCGTGGGGTGAGATGCACCACATATGTCACAACGAGGATTCATACGGCAGTTTTTCGTTCCGTGTCCGAACCACAGACAGTTGGTGCATTGCGTTACGGCACGGTGTTGCGGTCGATACAGCTCCCACGTAACGATAATACGGAAAAGGTCTCGAATTTGTTTTAGGGCTCCGACGGAGGTGGTGCCCTTGATGAAATGAATCAAGAAAAGTTGATCCCTAAAACTTGCTTCAGCACCAACAGGAGACCGACGAGCGATTGGAAAAACTGCTTGCGGTTTCAGACCATTTGTTTCCAGTTCTGACTTCACGTCGTCTTCTTTGAACGGCCGGCGGCAGACCACGCAGCACCACTTTCAACGGCTTCGTCGATTGAATGTCATGGGTGTAAAAGTTAATGGTATTCTTGGTTAAAAACGCACCGACTTTCTCGTATTCTTCCAGATTGGAGCACACAATTTTTGTACCAACACTGCACAACTTGAAGCACGGTCTTAAATTTAGTTTCGAGAGTTCAGTTTCGAGCTTCGTAACTTCCTTGAATGGAGTGAAATAGGGAGGAACTCGTTCTTTTTTAGCGATAACGTCTCCACATCTAGATTCTTCTGGGAGCATCGAGAACCGATTACTCATTAATAACTGGCTGTTTGCATCACTGGATGGTGTTTCCGTTTGGGTGCGGGCCTTTTTCGAGGGGCCTCCGGCGGGAGGAGCACTGGAACGATTGCGTCCCATTGATTTTCTTTTCTCGTGATGAAGAAAACACGCCAAAGCAGGCGACGACGACGATAACGGGTCCAACGCGCAGAGAAAAGAGAGAATGAACAAACTTTTGTGGTACAATCACTAGAGAGAACTAGAACTTTAATCCTCCACGGTCGCGCAACGAATGATTTTTCGCTCGCGTGTTTTGCGCACCAATTTGTATTAGCGCGTTATTTGTATTGGTGTACCAACACATAGCCGTCTTAAAATGTTGTTCGGAAAAGATGTCCGTGAAAGAGGCGTTTTTCGTGACGCGAGATCCGTTCGCGAATTTCAATTTGCCCCCCTATAGTGTTGCCGTAAGACGTAATTCTACGTCAAAATAGTGATCGGTTGTGTTTATGAAATTTAAATTTTAAATGTCATATCTATGTAAATCGTTTGTGAGTTGAAAGTGCAATCATTATGAAATTGGACCGTGGCTGATAGAAGAAAAAGTTTTGTCCAAATTTTCCCAGATATTTATTGCCCGGATTTTGGGTTAAGAATTTTTAAATTAAATGCCCGGATTTCGACAAGCTTTTAGATAAAACTGTCCGGATTTGTTCGGCCCGGATGCGTGGGAGAAAACTTCTAGCAACCTTAGTTTAGTCTCTTTTCGAGTCAGTACATTTTTATTTATGGATTTATGGTAGAATTTGTTTTTTTTTCGACAAGAAAAGATCGTTTAGAATCATTTCTTGGGTAAGCCTCCTTGAAACCTTAAGGTTGTATAAGACGACTAGGAAAACTGTAGACGAAGAGCCTTTATGAATGTTTTATAGATGTTTACAGAACTTAGCGTTAATGGTTAGTAGCCTTGAAGTTTCTTAAAAAACCCTCACCCAGTTTATTGTTTAATTAAAATATGATTCTTGTAGATTTCAAATATTGTTACTGATAGAAGAGCAGCGGCTAGACCAGCCAAGGCAAGGTACTTGAAGAGTACGGAACCTCAGGGCCGGCTGGCTACTGGGTAACCAAGGACTTACGGATAAAATACTGAAATCGGAAATTTCATATTACTTGTTATTTTTATTGATGTTTTTATGTGGCGTGTTGTCTGTGTGTACAATAAACAATTTCTGTCTGTAATGTGTGGCGTGTAAATTCTCACTAACCGTGGTTGTGCTGCTGGTGGTCTTGCGTCGCGACGTCGTAGTTCCGGAAATCCCGTTCCGGAAGCAGGAGGGCCGTCGATATATAGGCGGATCGACGGAGTGCCGAAACTGTCGGCGCCAGCGGGCGTTGCTGGACTCAGTTAATGCAGGCGTCTTCCTTCTTTGGCGTTTAATCGGCCTGCCCACGAGAGTGCCCCGTATCCGGACAGGCCGAGAAGGGAAGTCCTCCTTGGAAGTTAGGGTTCCTCAAAACCCGAGGACGATGATGCAGGTCTTTTACGGTTAGGCGCGAGACCACAAGGGATCTGCGGGCCGAGCCGTGAGGAAGCCAACCGGTGTTTCCGGGCGAATTCCGTGGAATTTCACGAACACTACACCTGGAATTTCACCTGGTACAGAAGAGACTCGAAAAAGGGAAGCAAGGTTCCTTTTCGGCTTTTTCATTTCATTTTCCAAATATTCCTCCTTTCCTCCTCTGTTAGTTGACAGCAGCCAGCAGTAAAATGTAGCCTACTGTGGTGCTATCTTGGTGTCAGACTCAACAAGGAACATGAATTTTCAAGAGCTAAACATTCAAAACTACAAAAGAAGACAAAAATCAAACGATTTGTAACCAACCGGTTACAATATCCAGATATTCGAGCGGAATTTGAAACACATCCATTGACCTCCCGAAACGAGCCTATCATCTGTTTAGTGAGTGCCACTTTTACCAACTTCCATATTTAGCAAACAATCAAGCAGAATTACACCTAGATGAGCGGTGAAGGAAGAAAAAAGCTTCATTTGGGCTTGAGTTATTACTATGTGTTAAAAATTGCAAGCTACATGCAAAACGGTTTGCGGTGAATGTCACGAATTGGCTTTTGATCAATACCATCATGGTTTACAGCAACAAAAACAACATTTTGTTCCTTCAAGTGTCAACAAAAGATGAAATGAAGGGGCACAATAATGGGGGAAAATGTCAATTACGTAAGACTGGGCTTATTTTAATCCATCACAATCCGTAAGTGACCGCGCTGCGGTTGAAAGTGATTAACTTGTAACGTGACACTGATCGGCAATTTATGAGGATTTGATAATGGAGGAATTTATCTTCGATATCCTTTTTCACCAACTGGAAAGATTTTGTGAAGAAGGTTGGGTCCAATCTGTCCATGTGCGGAATTTTTAAATTTTTAATTTTGTTCACTCACCACTTTAAGGCTGTTTCCTGCCATTTATCAACACACCTAAATTGTGTTTTACCGTATATTGTATTGGATAACTTATTTAGCTTTGGCGATGAACTGCCAGTTTTGGTGTTTCAATATTGCGGGAGCCGTTTCAGAATTCCGAAGATCGATATCTGTTTGGAGCTGGCCACTATTGACAAGCTAATTAATTTCATAATCAGAGCTCGTTGGTAGAGGAGCAAAGGAAACTACTAAATTGTCTGGGGATTTTGAAATCTCTACTGGAGTGTCTTAATTATTCAAAAGCGGTATAGGTCTTCGAAAGCATCCGTTTTAATTGTTAGCATAATACAAATGTTAAAGACACAAAAAATAAATTTATGAGAAAGAGCTGCTTAAACAACAGGTTTATATAACAAGTTATTTTAGAGTGAAGCTGTCATCAAGCAATGTACAAAAATTGCTGATCTTCGTAAAGTAACAAGCAAAATAATTTAGTAACATAAGTATATCACAAATTTGAGACTACTTATATTTATTCCTGAATCTTCAAACACGAGTCGTTAACACTCATAAAACGCGTTTAGAAATTCATTTCAATTTTATGCCTGATATTGATCGTTGAAATTACACTCAAGATGTGACCAGAAAAAATATTCTAAATAGATTTATAGAGCTTACCATAGTTCTGATGTAAATCTTTCAACTAAGTTACGTCAATCACAGTCAAAACCTGCTCTAACTGGCCAATTTGTCATGAATTTGTCACCGATTTTCACCAGCCAGGGCGGCGGCTGAAGGAAAACTCTTCGAAGTGTGCAAGCTTTTAATTGGCTTACAGCCGCCACAATTGCCGACTACAAGCAGATAATAAGCTGACACAGGTCATTTGCATTTTCGCCTTCAAGTCTAGCAAGAATGGGACACGTATAAGACAAACTGATTGAACAGGGTAGGTAATTATTGGCGGTCATATATCTTCATCACTCAGTCCCTTGACGGAGTATGTTTTCTGACTTGCTTGCCTGCCAGTCCAACGATGATGACATATTTATTCAAGCACCCAGTATGGAAATTATTTTTGCAAACTCGGTAAAATTGAATGTTAACAACTTAACATTTCACAAAGAGTTGCGGCAGAAATAAAATATGGATTACCTAAATTTGAAAGTCTGAACTAGAATCAGTACGCATGTTTATCATACCTACATTTTTTACTTCACTTACTTACTTACTTAATGATCCCGCGCCGATCCTCCGGTGCATAGGGCCGTGGTAAAAGACCTCCACTGTTGACGATCCGGAGCCAGCGTCTTCACCGTGTCCCAGTCAAGATTCTCGTCGACAGTTCGGATTTCAGCGGCTAGGCTTCGCCGCCCCGAGTTTCTGGGTCTGCCTCTTTTTCGATGTTCTTCTGGATTCCAATCTAGCGCCTCTCTGCAAATCTCGTTTTCATCTTTCCGCAGCGTGTGCCCAATCCATCTCCACTTACGTTCCCGAATCTCGATTTCTAGACACCGGCGATGTAGTTCCTCATTCGAGATCCAGTTGCCAGGCCACCAAGCGCGGATGATATTCCGCAGGCAGCGGTTTACAAATACTTGCAGTTTTCGCGTCGTCACCGCATATGTGCACCAAGTTTTGCACCCGTACAACAATACGGATTTGACGTTTGAGTTGAAGATTCGGATTTTCGTGCGTAGAGAAATCTGGCGAGACCACCAGATGTTTCGGAGACTCGCAAATGCAAAACGGGCCTTTCTGATCCGGGTTTCGATGTCTTAATTTCCTGGTACCACCATCAGGCGTTATCTGGCTACCAAGATACTGGAAGCACTCCACTTTCTCAACTTGTTGCCCAGCTACCATGAAACTGGAGGGATTTCCTGTGTTGATCTCCATTGACTTGGTCTTTCCGACATTGACTTTGAGACCTGCTGCCTTGGAACTTTCGGTGAGGTCGTCGAGTTTGCTCTGCATATCCGATTGTATTTGGGCGAACAAAACAATATCGTCAGCTAGGTCAAGGTCGTTCAGTTGCTCCATTGTTGAAGTATTCCACAGCAATCCTCGGTTCGGTGCACAGTCGATCGATCCAGTCAGAATCTCATCCATTAAGATTAGAAAAAGAAGCGATGATAAGATACATCCTTGTCTCACTCCGGCAATTACCGGGATTGGTTCGGACAAGACACCGTCGTGCAAGACCTTGCCTCGTAATTGCCTCGTATTGTGCTTCGATAAGATAGACTAGTTTCTCTGGTACTCCTCTTTGCCTTATCAACGAACACCAGCAGAAGAGAGTCCTGGAATTCGTTGGTTTGTTCCAGTATGATTCGTAACGTTGTGTATGGTCATCCTTCGGAATTTTCTCTACCACGCTGTTCAGTTGACTGTAAAACTGCTCTTTCTCCTGCAAATCGGCAACGTCATTTGGCGCATAACACTGGACCATTGTAAGGTTTCTAACCCGTGTTCTGAATCTGGCTACGATTATTCTTTCGTTTATCGGTTCCCATCTAATGGAGCCGCGTAGGCCTACGGGTTTAACAGGAAACCAACTCCTCGTTCCCGAGTAGCATGTTCTCCTCGTATGCCAGAGTAAAGCAGGACTTGCCCGGACTGTGTCTTGTGTTCTCCAGTGTTAGGCCAACGGACTTCTCTCAGTCCCAGTATTTCTAGCTTGAGGCGGCTAGCTTCTCTAGCAAGTTGAGCCAACTTGCCTTGTTGGGCAAGGGTTAAAACGTTCCAAGTTCCAATTCGTTTCCGTGTATTCATGCTAAAAGTCGTCACCAAAGTTCCAGGTCGGTCATTTCTTTCGGATTCCGTAACAATTTTATGAATCGGGAGCTGTAGGTTGTTAGCCTAAAGTCCCTATCCCGTTTTTATCCAGTTTTTATATCGCATGAATTTTTCAAAACATACTGATGAATTGAAAAAAAAAATTAATTATTTGAACAACACGAAAGGATTTGGAATTGTTAAAAATTGTAACTAGAAAGTTCGATCGTTTCGAGAATACTGGATTTTAATATTCTTGATCTTTAACGAGTTCGTCGCCACGCTCATTTTGGTAGTTTTACTAACCAGGCCCAAAGGAATTTTCGGAGCGTGAAAGTAAAGAAAGAGAAATGTAAGATTTGAAACGCATGGCAAAACTGAGCGGCTAACTTGAGTAAGAGAGGGTCAACCGTTATCTTGATGTGACGGGGCCTCCCAGGAAATACACCCGTCACCAAGGTTGCCGAAATCACAGAAAAATCTGTAATTTCACAGAATTTTGAGCGGATTTCCATCACAGAACACAGAATTTTGGGAATATTCACAGATTTCACAGATTTTTTAAATCTTGAACGTGTTTTCAAAATTTTAATTTTTGATGTCAATATTAATTTAAGATTTCTAGGTTTAGATTGGAAGAATATGATGAGATTAGTAAGGTTTATTGATTTTGCTCAAGTAAAATGTAAAAAAGACTCATTTTTCGTGGACATTCAATAAAATTTAAGGAAATAGCGTCACAGAAAACCAACAGAGAATTTTATGGTAAAATCACAGAAACTCAGAATTTTTTTTCGCCAAAACACAGAATTTTTTTCGGCAACCTTGCCCGTCACACGAATATGGGTCCCATGGCGTCCCAAGGAGGCTTCCTTCCATGTGGTGAGGAACTTCCAGAAACTCGCACTTTAACTTTAAGAGTCTTTGAACTGACACATCTAATCACTTGCATTCTTATTAAAGCTATGAATATGCATAACCACATTTTTATTGAATCAATCATCATTTTAAACCAGTAATACAAATTAAACTATTTTAGAAAAGACTCCAGTAGGCGTTGCCTTGCAGGGACGTCAAAGTTTTCGCTCTGTGGAAAAATTTTAACAAGATGTAAGAAAAGAGTATAAAAGTAGTTCAATCGAATATTGAGTGCTACTGATTGTAACCGCGAAGGTGAACCTGCCGCCGATCGTGGTCTAGAGGATAGCGTTCATGTCTTCTTAGCCATAGTTCATGAGATCAAATCTCGATCACGGCACACATAGTACTCTTTCTGTGTTCTGGTAGTTATAGCATTTGTGAGATGCCAGCCACCATATCCTTGAAAAATGTTCGCCTTAGAGTTAAGTAAATTTGATCTCTTCAAAGAAACATGAAGTTTCACTGAGATCCTATATGTGTGTGTTCCTTGAAAAAAAAAACCTGATCGTGAAGTGCGCTGTAACAAATGGGAAAATCTCGTGGAAATTTCATGTTTTTCACCCTACTAAGAAAAAGGGGTAAGTTGGCTTAAAATTGTTTATAATGAAAATTCAAATGAGAACGTTTAAAAATTTATAGGTTTTGATTTATTTGTAACATCATCCCGCATGAATCAATACTGTACAAAGATTATTCCTATTATCTTCTTTCCATGACACAAAAAAGATTACCTTTATATTTATTTTTATGTAAAGTGGAGTGTTACGATGAGAGCACCTACCCTGCTCGATTTATGAACTACGAAATCGAAATAGTTTGTCGTGATAGGTTGAAATTGGATCAAACAGAGGGCAAGGGCGCACCTGATTGAATCGCCAGAAGGAGCAAATAAAAATATTTATAATAAATCCTGCACTAGTGCGCTCCCGAGGCGCGCTAACGGCTGAACTGAATATTGGTGGTAGGTACGCAAGTTTGGCACTAGAATTGCGGGCGTGGGACGCGCGTAAATGATACCTATAGATATTTCACCTTCATCCCCTTTCATTCGAATGGGGTAATTTCCAGAAGGTTTAAGATCCAAATTTATCAGATTCCGGTAGAGCAAGGAGTCAACATTACTTTGATATCATAATCACCTGGTTCAGTATGATTTTTTCCGTTTTATAAAATTGCACAAAAAGCCATACGGTTGAAATGACTTAATTAAGTTGAGTATTGCTATTGAGGGATATACGGGGGTGTGTCTAGATAAACTTCGCCATTATACAGCTCTAGGCCTCTTGATGTGCTGCTACTGGTAGCGAAGCTTCTAGGCATGAAACTGACCTATTATTGTTGCCACAATCTGGCAAATTGAAAATGAGTTTTGGAGCTCGTTCTACCCAGGATGATCGTAAAAATTAATTGGCATAATGAACACGCCTCATACCGGTGAAGGTTATTCTTTAAATGTCAACAGCATTTATCGATACGAGTGCAGCAAAAGAGGTGAGAAGCTGCAGCCTGGAATTGCGTCTTGTTGACTGGAATTGTGTTGGTTTTGTTGACTGATTTTGTCCCAAGAAGTAACAGCATGCCTAAATAACTGATTGGTACTGCAATTAAAATCATTAACAATTTTAAGGTTATCGTTAAAAGTCATACATGACGTACATAAGTATGTAGTTATTACAATAATTTGTAGATGTTCACAACATTATCAGTTTCTGAACTGAACTGAACTTTAAAATTATCAATCCAATACTCGGGATGAGCTGTGGCACGATAAGCAATATTATATGTAGGGGAGAGTGGGGATACTTGATCCCTTTTTCTTATTTTCACCATATCTTTTTGGAAAAATTTAGCAACTCGCCGTCTTTGACATTTTCTGACAGCTTGTAATTTCAAGTTTCTATGCTCCAAAAATTAGAACGATACTTGAAGCCGTTGATGAACTAGAAGCATTTTCGTGGGAGTAAAAAAAATGCGATTTTTCTGAAGTTAGGGGAGACTTGATCCCCTATTGAAGGAGACTTGATATTTTATTCAGGAAGCCCTAATCCTTGTATAAAAATCCAACAAAACTCCAAGATAGAATGTTATTTGACTATTTTGGTCATGTTTGTTCTCATTTCACAATGTATAGCAGACATAAGAAGAAAAATCTATAGCTTTGTCTCAACGCTTATAGCGTTGCATACTTATAGGCGCTATTTTTTATAAATAAAAGAAAATTAATAATTTTTGCTCTTTTCTTCAGACAATTGTTTGAAAAATATTAGTTTTTGGATAAATATTAGTAATTTCGTAATCAGCAATCATAACGATTAATTCAGAAGAAGAATATGCCGTTTGGAAGGGGGATCAATTGTACCCAACTCTAGGGGATCAATTGTACCCATAATCAACATTTTAGAAAACTTTTTCTGAAAAAAGTTGAGAGTTTTCCATTGCTCTGAAAATATGGCATTATGAAGTTCATTTTACGCTCGAACGATTGATACATTGGAACAAATATTTTTTTCATAATTTTCCCATATAAGGAACATTTTAAAGTGATGAAAAAAGATCTTCAAGTTACATTTTGTGAAATTTTTCAAACAAAGTTCAATTACTCAAACAATTATTTTGTTAAAAAATTTTAACATACAAGCATTGTTATTTTGCTCATTTTGGCACATTTTTCTAGAACATTTGATCTTTGTAAGACATTCCAGTTTCGAGATATAGCTAAGGAATCAAGTATCCCCAGGGATCAAGTATCCTCATTCTCCCCTATATGTAGCTTTTCCACCATGGTGCACGAATTCACCGCAGTTTCCGTCTTAGAATGTGCTCGCATACATTTTTAGATTTTTAAGTTCGACAAATCTCCAATGCAGCGTACATCATGACTGGACCCCATGGCTTCGTATGAACTGTTATGGAGTGAATGTATTTGTGTTGATGTAGGTATATTATGGAACAACGAGTCAATCAGGTGGGCTAGTTTACTTAGAGATATTCCGGCATCCATGTATATGTATACCTGGCCAGCTGACAACTGATTGAACATTCTTATTATATAGTCAGTTTGTTAAAACTCACGATTTCGGGAGGATTCCGGTCGAAATTTTTTTTGGACATTGTTTGTTTTGGTTTCCACTATTTCCATGCAATTCGCAATTGCGAACAATGGAACCGATGATTCATGATGACAGATGATGATGGTAAACACGGTACAAATGTTTACATTATCACACTGTGAAGCCAAAGAACTCAATTTAGGTTCGTGGTAACACAACAGTGTTGCCAGATATTCTGGGTAAGAATATCAAAGTACTCATTGAGAAATGAGTACTTTCCCGGTTAGGGAATATAAGATGTGGAAGTGATAATTAGCTATCGCTAATTTATATAGTTGTAATCTAATGACCTCATAGACGAAACATGAATAAAGATAACTCTATTCCACCACTGAAACCTGCGTTTTCAACAGGTTATGGGCCCAGATATATCTGGATACGGAAATTACGAGTTAGTTCGAGAGGGGTACTCTCAAGTATTTAACTTGCGGTTAGCAAGTGGAGCAGCCAGCAGCTAGAGGACCACCAAGGAGAGGGCCACCAGCCAGAAGGACCAGCCTGCGCCGAGACGACCCAGCCCAGAGGGACCAGCCGAAGAACTACCAGGCAGCGAGATGTCCCAAGCCAGCCAGGAGGTGCCGCCAGCGGTCGAGCTCGGGAAGGTTCGCGGATCGAGAGGGTTACTCTCGATGCCGTCACGAGCCACGCTGCGGTTAGCATGCGTGAGCTCACGTCCGACGGCCGGGAGGAGTCTCTGGATCCGCAACCGGGCAGCGCGAAGGTCCGAAGGTCCACCTCCGGGAACACCGTGGAGGAGTTGGCTGGAGCTGCTAGCCGAGAGGGTTACTCTCGTGCTCTGGTTGTGCATTGCTATTAGCATGCTTGAGCACAGCTGGAAGCAGTTGATTGATTTTTGGCAGAGGTTGTGTGGGCTACGGTTAGTCGCCAGCGACTTAAACCGCCCCATGCTGTCAAACCCAGCCAATGCTCGAAGTAATCGAGAAAAGGTGTTGTTGGCTAAAAGAAGTTGTTTTTCTGGGGTTACCAGAAAACAGTCTGCCAACGAGATTCCCCACTCGCAAGCTGAGGCTATCAGCCACCAGAAGCAACGCAAGGTTCGATTCGTTGTCAATTCTGGTGCCACGCAACACATGGTTCGAGATCAGAGCCTGTACATCATCACCACAGCAAAGACTGGCGAGTGCTTGAAAGCCAAGCAGACTGGAACAATGCATCTGAGCAGTGTAGTTGGGAAGTCTATTGTTCCAATTATACTGTTCAATGTCCTTTTGATACCAGAGCTAGACGAAAATCTACTTTCGGTCAGCAAGTGTACCGAGAACGGGAAAAGGGTTACTTTTCTCGGGAAACAAGTACAATTTGAGTTTTCAGGGGAGGTTTTCGCCCAAGGAAAACTCCTGAACAACTTGTACTGTGTGGATTTATTGTGGAGCCCTAAAAGCAGGCGGAAAGCCTTACTTGGAAGCCAATCGAAGTACAAACAGTGGCATATGAGACTCGGACATCTTGGCTTTGGAGCGATACAGAAGATGGTCCGCGATAATATGGTTGAGGGTATCAGCCATATTCCAGCAAAAATGGAAAACCAAGCTGTGTGCGAGAGCTGTCTAGCAGGGAAGCAAGCGGCCAACAAATTCTGCAACGTTGAGCTTCCTCGGTCGGATAGACCACTTGAGCTCGTGCATTCCGACGTGTGTGGGTACATGGAGGTGTCGACGTTCGATGGATTTCGGTATTTCGTCACCTTCATCGACGATTATACCCACTTCATGGTCGTCTATCTAATGAAGCACAAGAGTGAGGTGTTCGAGCGCTTCAAGCAGTACGAAGCTATGGCAACTGCATACTTCGGTCAGAAGTTGTGCAAGCTGCGATGCGACAATGGGCGTGAATACATCACCAACGAATTTCAAAGGCATTGTTCAGAGAAAGGAGTTCAGATGGTATTCACGGTCCCGTATACTCCACAGCAGAATGGCGTCAGCGAGCGAGCCAACCGAACGTTGATGGAGAAGGCAAGAGCGATGATACATGGCAGCAGGCTACCGAAAAGTATGTGGGGCGAAGCCGTTTTGTACGCTGCATATCTCACAAATCGATCACCGACTAGAGGTCTTGTGGAAAACAAGACACCTTTTGAGATGTGGTTCGGTCGGCGGCCGAGACTGAGCAATCTTCGTATTTTCGGGTGCCCAGTTTATGCGCAGATCCCGAAGGAAAAGCGGCAGAAGCTTGATTCCAAGTCTAAGCGACTCGTTTTCGTGGGCTACGCGAATAACGGATATCGGCTTTGGAATAGTTCGAGCCGATCCATCGAGATTCACCGGAACGTGGTCTTCGACGAAATCAGCGTTTTGGAGCCAGTGCGTGGCGGTGCTGCGCCAGAGGAGGGCATCGAGAAGCCTATCGAAGAACCACCAGAGACCATCATATTTGAGCGGTTAGCTGATGTGTATGAGCCAGATGTGCCCACATCTGAGCAGCCCATCGAAGTGCGTGCACCTGAAAACACATTCGAGCGGTCAGCCGATGTGCCAACAACAGAAAACACATCTGAGCGGTTAGCCGATGTGCCTGCTGATCCCGATCACACTGTGGTTAACAGTGTGGTTGTTAACGATCACGGCGAGAGCGACTACGAGAGCAGCGCGGAATTACCGGACGATGACGATGATGACCAAGATTCCGTCACCCGTGAACCGGCCCTGAGACGAAGTCAGCGAACAAGAGGGACTACACAGCGTTACGTGGCTAACGTAGCTGCTGTTGTTGATGAGGAGCTACCTCAGAACATCACGGAGCTGAAGCGCCGGGAGGACTGGGATTTGTGGAAGGTCGCCATCGACGAGGAGATGACAGCCCTGAAAGAGAACAAGACTTGGGAAGCTGTTAGCTTGCACCCGGGCACACATCCTGTTCAAGTGGGTGTTCACCGTGAAGGACGATGGTCGCTACAAGGCTTGATTGGTCGCGAAAGGATGTTCCCAAAGACCAGGATTGGATTACTGGGAAACCTCTGCACCGGTTGCCAAGATGGAGAGTGTCCGAACCGTCTTGGCGTTGGCGAACGAATTCGACATGGTCGTTCATCAAATGGACGTCAAAACTGCATTCCTGAATGGAAATTTAGAAGAGGTTATCTTCATGCAGTTGCCAAACGATGACGTCGGCAAATCGAAGATCGTTCGATTACAGAAAAGCCTGTACGGCTTGAAACAAGCGGGTCGTGCTTGGAACCAGCGATTCGACGACGAGATAAGAAAGCTTGGTTTCTATCCGTTGAAGAGTGACTGCTGCGTTTACCGATCCTGCAAGCGAGGACTCACCCTCATCCTGTACGTGGAAGGCATCCTGATTGCCGGAAAAGACGTTTCAGAGGTTACCTGGATCTAGACCGAGCTTGGAAGGCTATTCCAGATGAAGGATCTCCTGGAAGTCAAGACTTTCTTGGGGATGACCATCAAGCGAGACTTTCCGAATAGCGTCATCGAGATATCGCAATCAGGATACGTCGAGAAGGTTCTGCAACGATTCGGTATGGCCGATTGTAAACCCGTTAGCACTCCGCTTGACACAAACGTTCGCTGGACGAAGCTGAACGATGGTGAGGTTATCACCGAACAACCGTTCAAAGAATTGATCGGTTGTCTACAATATCTGGCGACATCTTCGAGACCAGATACCTGTGCTGCGGTTAGCGCACTGAGCAAGTACCAGGCCAGCCCGGCGGATAGGCACTGGCAAGGCCTGAAGCGTATTCTGCGATACCTTCGAGGTACGACCGATACGGCGTTGGTATTCCGCAGAAACGCGAAATTGGAAGCACTCATCGGATATGCTGATGCAGATTTTGCCAACGACTCCGACGATCGAAGATCTGTATCAGGTTACGCTTACATGATCTTCGGGGATCTAGTTTCGTGGTCAACGAAACGTCAGCAGACGGTCAGTCTGTCGTCGACCGAAGCTGAGATAGGAGCCCTTTGCCATGCAGTCAAGGGAGGTTTGTGGTTAACAAACTTTCTTGGTGAATTGGGTGTGTTAGCACTCCTTTCACGTTAATGGAGGACAACATCCCTTGCATCCAGTATCTGGAAGAGGCGCGGACTCATCAGCGGATGAAGCATCTGGATGTGAAGTATGCTTTCATCAGAGACATCATAAGAAGCGGTCAGCTATCTTTGCGACACATTTCCACTGAGGATCAGCCAGCTGATGCGTTCACGAAGGCGTTACCAAGGGCGAGGCATGAGAAGCTGTTCAGCGTTATCAATTAGCGAATTGAGGGGAGGTGTTAATACTCACGATTTCGGGAGGATTCCGGTCGAAATTCCTTGTGAACAGCAGAGGAAATCTGCTGTTCTACCGGCGAAACCAAAACATTGTTTGTTTTGGTTTCCACTATTTCCATGCAATTCGCAATTGCGAACAATGGAACCGATGATTGATGATGACAGATGATCATGGTAAACACGGTACAAATGTTTACATCATCACACTGTGAAGCCAAAGAACTCAATTTAGGTTCGTGGTAACACAACAGTGTTACCAGATATTCTGGGTTAGAATATCAAAGTACTCATTGAGAAATGAGTACTTTCCCGGTTAGGGAATATAAGATGTGGAAGTGATAATTAGCTATCGCTAATTTATATAGTTGTAATCTAATGACCTTATAGACGAAACATGAATAAAGATAACTCTATTCTACCACTGAAACCTGCGTTTTCAACACAGTTATAAGAGGAAACACATATTACCTGTCGATAACTTATGGGATACCGGGAATCAAACCAAGTACGCCTGGCATACTAAAACCAGACTCGAGCCAGCGTACTCGCTAGACCACATCGGCGCTAGCTGGGTATCACGCAATAGAATAAAATCACTCAATTGTCCTCTGTTATCCGAGGTGAGAGGTGAGAGCCATAAAAAAGCGTAAGAGAGACAAGCTTAAGAAAGACAAAGAGCTTAACATTGATAGGACAACAACGAACAATGATAACAATCGCTTGTATAACCTACTTCTCCAGTTACAGAAGGTATCGATGAGGTCAGTTTTAGAATGGAGTTTAAATATGATCCATTCCTGAAGCTCACCAATAAACACTAATCAACTTTTATTTTCCAGCACGCCTATTAAATTCTATTCATTAAGCTTAATTTTGCTTACTTAAAATTTATTTGTCTAAAAAAAACTTCAAAAAATAATGTTGTTAGAACTCTTAAGAGTAACCAAACGAATATAATATTTTAAGGCATTTTTTGGTAACCAAATAATGCTGGAATTCTGTTTTGTAGGTAGTTTGTTAGTTTGTTTATATTTTTTGTCAGAGGAACAAAAACAAGCCCAAAATTCGGCCATTATTGGTGTGGAATATCATTTATCAGCCGTAGCTTCAAGTCCACCTACCTGTGGTCTTGAAGAGCTGATTGCTGAATGGCCAAAAATTCAGATAATGACTAAATGAGTTCGTATTCTATCCCGTGTGGCAAGGTTTGCTAAATATTTTCTGGTGGCACGTGGTTACATTACCTCGTTTGGTGCAAGTGTCAGAGCATCGGAACTGTAAAGGCAGGGCAGAACGAAATTTGACCCAAAGCCACGGTCACTGGCGAATGCATGAAGGGAAGCAGAAAAAAATCGAGAGAGGAAATTCGTACCTACCTGTCTTTTTTTGTTTTGTTTTGCTTGCGTCACGTTTTTGTTTCGCTAGGGTGTTTTGTTTTGGTGTCTGTTGCGCATACCTACTCACCGCGTTGACAATTAATGGTGCCGGAGCAGCGGAATGCGGTGAGCTTACGTTGGATTTAATCTCTTTTTTTTTTTGTTCTTTTACATCTTACGCAATTATCTCAATGGCACTTAAGCTGGGAAAAAAACTGCAGCAATTCGCAGTGAATAATTCAACTTTTTTTTTCTCCGAACAACAATAGTCGCTGTTCAAAGACTAGGGCACTTCAGTGCACATAGATGACAGTTCTGCACCAATTAAACCTCATAATAAGTCGAAGTTTAAATGTAAATCATGATTTTTTTTGTCCACATCAGATTGTTTTATGACGTCTGAAAGCTACTAATTTTATGTTTTTCGCACATATTTATATATAACGCATAGGTTTTTCGATTCTAGATTCTAATTATTGATAGAAAAGCTTATTTTTAATTCAAATTCAATATCTAAAAATTAGATTTTGAATTTTTGTTTTGAATTCTTAATTTGAATTATGATCGAAAATTTCAGAAAATCCAGAACGTTATAGTTCCAACTATAGTTGTTTCATTAATTTTATGCATTGTAGCACTAACATAATAGATTTTACTATAAAGGTCTGATTGATTTTCAGCATTTTCTTAAAAATAAGTTTTTAAAAAACTTTTTTTTGGATTGATTTCTTGCCGTCAACTCTAATTATAATAGAAAGAACTACAATTGTATGATTTAAGGAATTTAATACAGACAAATATTGTTTACTCAAACATATTATGGTCATTATATATTGAACATCATCTTTGCGATTCAACGTATTTGTGGTCAATAAATAATAACGAAAGGTTTTTCGTATAAAATTTGGATAGTGTAGCTTAAGCTTGATTCTCATCTTCGAATCGATATATTTTCAATCATAATCTAAGCTTTTTTATTAAAAATTGCTTTTGTCACAATTATTGAAAATAATGATTCTAATATTGAACATGTAATCACAGAGATGTAATTTGTTTATTTGTTTTTTAGAATAAAATCAACGGATCATATGTAGATCCTAATGATAACTTAATAGTAATTGCAATACAAGATAAAATTAACTTAAAAATTAACACAGGTTTATACAGTTCTTGAAACAGTTAAAATTTTTCTCCGAAACACGTTCCGCGAAACATCGAAGTCGAAATGCTCAGAAAAGCGATTGAACGTTTTCAATATGCCGATAAATTGTTGAGACATGCCGATAGATTGTTGAGACAAATAGGAACATAAGGCTATGATCATTTAGTATCCGGGCAGTTACAAACGATTGTATTTTAAAAACTATTCATTTGATCGAAAAACTTTCTATGAAGGAAATGAAGGTGTTAATATGGCATTTGATATAAAAATATAAAAAAAATTATTTATCAATGATTTTCAAGAAATAATCTTACTTTTTCATAAAATCTCTTTTTTATCTTTGCACACTTGTGTCAGGCTTGTATTGATCTATTATTTTTACCACAGAAGTAAAACCTTTGCAAAATCATGATATTTTACACAAACTCACCTGGAAAAAGCAATTGGAATCTGGTTGGAACCTTTTCATGAGTAGGCATCTCGAAAAATTTGATCTCTTAAATCCGATTTTAACAAAAAATTCTTCGTCCGTCAGGACACATCTGTCACATTGCGTTAAAACCGGTTGCACATATTGCAATTTAAGGAACTGTTCACTATTAGCTATTTAATTGTTGTCTACTAGTCCGACCACACTTTTTGACTGATGGAAATGGATTAATTATTTAAGGGGTCTACATTCAGTTATCCCCAATAACCATAGACTGTTCACCATATTTAAGTTCAAGGGTTGCACTCCGATGGTTGGTTTGAACTTCGTGTGGATTCCAGAGTGGCTCCTTATACTTCTTAACCATTCGGTCTAAAAAAGAATCAGAAAAAAATCAACAGTTTATGAGTTTTCAAGTCGACTATGAAGAATTTTCGAGGCGCAAAATGCACAAAAGGCGCAAATTTGTTCAAAATTATTTTTATCATGTCTTTTTGCATAGTAAATATCTCAAACAAAGTTTTGCATATCCGAGCTCTAATAACGTAGCTATCATCGAAATAATGTGCCCGGATACTAAATGATCATAGCCTTAGAGCTGCAAAAGCTGGTTTCTCAATCCTCGGGGACGCACGCTGAGAGGAATGGCCTCCAGCAAAACGGGACAGTCAACTCTGGACGTTAAGAGATCAGCAGTCAGTTTCTGCGGGCTTGAAGCGTGTCTAGGTCTATAAGGCGGCAGCGATTCTCATAGCTTGGTAAACGGAACGGGTCTTGCCAGTTCAGATGACGTAGGGAATACCGCAAGAAGCGACGCTGGATAGTCTCGATACGTTCAGCCCCATTCTGGTAGAAAGGGCACCAAACAGCTGAAGCATACTCGAGGATGGAACGAACTATACAGCAGTAAAGACTTTTCAGGCAATACACGTCTTTGAAGTCTTTGGCCATGTGAAATAACAATCCAAGGTTTCTGGATGCTTTGTTGACGATGTAGTTTGTGTGAGTCTTAAACTCCAGGCGTTGATTGAGAATAACGCCCAGATCGTTGATGTGGTCCACCCGTGAAATTATTCCGTCTCCGAGAACGTACTCCGCAAAAAGAGGGTGTCGCTTACGTGAGAATGATACGACCGAGCATTTACTGCGATTCAGGGGCAGGCAATTCATGTCACACCACTGAGCAAACATATTGAACTGCTGCTGCAGGAAATTGGTGTCCTCTTGGCTGTTTATGGTGTGAAAGAGTTTCAGGTCGTCGGCATATGCAAGTTTTTTGCAGTCAAGGAGCGAGAGTACGTCATTAGAATATATCACGAAAATTAGTGGTCCTAGATGACTTCCTTGAGGCACACCGGAGCAGGCAAGAAAATGATTTGAAAAGGAGTCACCAATACAAACGGATAACTTTCGACCTGTTTAGTAACTGTGGAACCAGTGCAGAAGGGATCCACAGAAAGCCAGACGTTCCAGCTTTTCGATAGCGATATCGTGGTTCACCTTGTCGAATGCAGCAAAAAGGTCAGTATATATGACGTCAGTTTGGGTTTTCCTAGCAAAGCTAGCTTGCACAAAAGATGTGAAGGTGAGTAAGTTAGCAGTCGTGTATCATTTAGGCATGATCCCGTGTTGATCGTTGGAAAGTTGGTGCTTGAAGAACGAATTAATGGGATCCAAGATAACCAATTCAAACAATTTGGCTATCGCGCATAGAGCTGAAATTCCGCGGTAGTTGTTAACATTTCTCTTGTCACCCTTCTTGTGAACAGGAAACATGTAGGCTTCCTTCCACAGTGAGTGAAAGATTCCAACATCCAGCGATGATTGGAAAATATTCCGAATATGAAACAGCAAAAGTGGCATTAAACGCTTCAAAAAAGTAGCAGGTATACCATCCGGGCCCATAGATGTAGTTTTTCAGCTTAGCTGTCGCTTTCGATATGGATGCATCGTCGATTATGATACCGTTAAACGAAGAACCTATAGGCAATATATTTCTCACAGCTCTAGCCAGTTGCTCAGGAGAAATGGATCCAGTTGTAAAAATGCTAGAGAACTTCTCGTCAAATAGAACACAAATTTAGGAATCAGAGTTCACTGTGTCGCTATCCAGGAACATGTGAGACGGTAGCCCTGATTCTCTCCGCTGATTTTTAACGTGCTTCCAAAAAGATTTCGGACTGCTCTTGAAATTCTGTTGTAACCGATTAATATAATTCTGGTAGCAACGCTTACTGGCTTTCTTATAGGCAGAATTCAATTTGCGATATTTGTCCTTAGTGTATAGGGACTTGCGCTTGTTGAAGTTGCGTAGTGCGCGCTGCTTAGCCGTCTTAAGTCTCCGAAGACTTCCTGTAACCCAGGGGGTCCGTAGATTGCCGTGCTGCATTTCGGCGCATGACGATCGATGATATAATTCAGGATGTTCGCAAACGTCTCGGCAGCTGCATTGGGATTAGAGAAATCGAGCTCAGCCTCCCAATCCACGGATTGCAGGACGAGGGATATAGCTTCGAAGTCAACCTTCTTAAAATCGTGATAGAAGGAAGCGATTTTCTCTTCTGAGGCATGTATTTTAGTGATATCGAGTGAAATCACTAAGGCTGGATGATGCGGGACAGTTTTAACAAGAGGAGCAGGAGTAGATTCAATCGCCGGATTCTTGATCCCTTCGTTCACGAAGCAGAGATCAAGCATACGGCCGTTTTCATTTTCAATTTTGTTGATCTGTCGAAGAGTCGCGGTACTCAAGGAGTCTAGGAAGATGTTGAAGGATGCCGAGAATGAAGAACGAGCAGGATCCGGAAATAAAAAGCCGCTTAGGGAGGAGCACCATTTCAAACCAGGTAGATTAAAGTCACCGATGATAAGTATGTCGCCTGCCGGAGAGCAAATCGAGCTTACTTTAGAGAGGCAGAGCGAAAAAGATTCAGCTAAAGCAAAGTCTCCAGAACGGTCAGGGGGCACGTACACTACGCACAAGTAGAGTTTCCTATCTCCGAAACCAATGCGAATCCAAACAAGTTCTAAATTGTCCCAGGATTCGTCTTCAATTGGCTGAGCTGGAAACGTAGGTTTCTCGGCGAGTAACACTCCACCACCAGTAGACTTTTTGCTGTTACGAGGACTACGGTCGCAACGGAACACTGAGTAATCTGGGCCGATAATCTGACTAGAGAGGGTCCGGTCGTTGAGCCAGGTTTCGGTGAAGGCAATGACGTCGTAGCAGGAACACGAAGTCGCCAACAAGTAATCAATCAAACGACTATTAACACCATCGACGTTCTGGTAGAAAATGTTTAAGGGTTCGGGCGATTCCAACGTAGTGCGGGATCGATGATCACTGGAAAGGTAAATTCCATCACGAAGGGAAAAACACTTAGTGATATCATACTTGCCAGAAAGCGCTGGCTGGAGAATCCCTTTGCCACAGACGAACTCAGGGCCGGGACGACTGATGACGCTGGCAGGAAACAGCGCGACTGAGTCGAAGGGCTCAGGGGTCTCCAAAAGGCTCCAATCGATGCGTCCTGGTGTTGAAACCCAAGAAGAGGCAGGTGAAGTAACGGGCGTGGCATGTTGACAGCGCATGCAGGATCTGTGGCTAGGTGAAACTTCATCACACAAGGAAAAAGTTATCAAACGAGATGAATACTTGCATGAAGATGCAGGCTGGAGAACCTCGTCGCCACAGTCGAACTCAGGGCTGGGACGACTGATGACGCTGGCTGGAAGCTGCGCGACTGACGTAATGTTCTAGTTATTGAACACGTAAACATTGAATATCGTTGTATATATTTAGGGGTATTTCATGTGATAGTATGCTTTGAAGGGGCGATTTGAGGTTGAGCTAATAAACAAGAAACAGTTTGTTTATAGTTTTAAACATCAACCGATGTTTGTTCAATAGGCGATGGAAGCGCTGCGGAATTTGGGTGATGGTTTTGTATTACTGCAAGTGGGATGCAGCTAAAATTTCACAATAACTGGTGGTTCAACATTGTTTTTGTAATAATATCTTTTCTAGAGCAATCAAGAAAGAGGTTCTAAATTACAACAAGGAAGTCTTCCAGGACCCGACAGAGACGGTTTATTTTAAAAATGTAAGTTTATATTGAAATGGACTAAAATCAGTGCTTTTTTAATTTTCATTCTATTCTAGCATCAAGTTTTATATAGCTGAGCTGTATGAAACCCTTCCGGAATAGTGCAATTGCGGTCTCCATCATCCACGTTTCTCGAGTGCTTTGAATCACTCGGGCCTTTCCTATTTCATACAGACTTTTAAACAGACTGTTAGAAAACGTATCTGGTCATCCGAAAAAATGTTCCACCGGAATCTTGAATCGGCGAGATATTGGTCTCTTTAAGCTTTTGGACCGTTCCTCCGGTTGAACGGACTAATCTTGGAACGATTTGGGATACATATTCTGATGTCTAGTGTGAACGCATCATGGTATCGCTACTGAAATTTCGCTAAGCAAACGTCGTCACATTTCAACGTTGTCAGATAATATGTGTAAACCAATAATTCAAGATCGTACCAAACAAGGTGTGAAACAGATTTATGTAATATGTTGACAGATGAAAAAATGTGCAGGTGCATCTAGTTATTTAAGAAAATTACAATATCTACAAAATATTTGCTGGGATATAACCGTTTCTCGTATTCGAATGTCTAACATACCATATATGTACAAAATTGTAAGAGAGACCCCTCCTTCCTTCCTATTTTCTCACTAGAAGGAGGAAGGGGTACCAAATATTCATAGAAATACTAGCAGACCCGGTAAACTTCGTCTTACCATGTTCAACTTGGCTTCTATTTTCTATTTTTCCTAGTTTTCTTTACATTTCCCTTCTTTCCCTTTACTCGAATCGTCCCGCTCAATTCTATCAAAATTAAACCAAAGATTTTAAACTCAACGGGTCTTTTTAAGTCCAATTTTTGTAACTTGTTCAATAAATAACTGTATGTTGATAATATGTATGTTTCATTTGCTGTATTCCATTCAGTAGATTGATTCCGTTTTGTTCAAGTTCACATTAAGGTTTATACCGTTTTCAGCTCCCAATTAGCATTGGATGGTGTATTTTTTAGAGCTGAAGAAATAAAAAATATAAAAAAAGATTTTTTACTAACCATTTTCAAACAGCTTTTTATTCACCATCCTCATCCTTCGAAGCAGTTTGAATTAAAATCCATATTTTCACCAAAATCATTTCCAAAAAGATTCGCCAGATACTTAAGTTATAGACTTTACACATTTCAACTTAAAGTGTTCCCAAACAGCACTTGTCATGGCATTAAATCTGACGATTTTGGGTATTGCAAATTCCTTTGAAAGCAGATTTTTTTTAATTTTAATAGATCGAAAAGAAATAAAAAATATGTAAAACAAAAACACACTTTTCATGTTAAGTTTGTACTTGAATTGGGTGTGAACAAACAGTAAACGTGTAAACAGTTTTTGGTGAATGATTTCAAAAAAAGAGTTAAGTTTATTTAATCAATTTTTTTTGGGCCCAACAATTTTGAGATGAAGAAACAATGTATACACTTTTTGTAAAAGTTGATAGTTTGCACTTGCTCTAGTCTACTTTCTTAATTGAAAATTCTTCCGGAACTCACTTTTTGTTAATAAAAAGTAGATTATTTTATTGATAACTTCAATTTACGTTTGCAAAAAATCAAATAGTTCATTCGGCCTTTTAAAACTTCAATCCTATCTAATCTATTTCAAAGAACAGACTTTTGTTGAGAGGACGAATGCCAAGTTGGTTAAAATCCTCTATAAATAAACAAAATAGAATAGAATAGACTCTTGTCCAGTTAATTTGTCTAGCGTTCTAGGCGTATTGGATTATACGAAATTGAATGTAAATCTTCCCAATTTCTTATTTTCAAACGTCCGCAAATTTTCATAACATTATTTCTTATTTATCTTTACCAAATTCATATTTTTCGGGCAACATTTACTACTTAAATTAACACGAATTAAAACTGGTTTTAATATTTGAAATCGTTTAAATGGTTTTGATTCGATCGATAAAATATCAATCCATGTCACATCTAAGCGTCATTTATTACTATGTGCTGTGTACAAATAAGCAAGAAAAAAAAACACATCTAGGTTGCATATCGCCCCCACGTGCATAAGAAATATAGGTATCTACTTGGTTGAGAAATAGGCGCCTAATTCTTAAATTTTTCCAGCGATCAATGAACAGTATGCTTTGGTTACTATTATCTTCAACGACGTTTGCTAGCGACGCTTCGCCCATGGAGACGAAAAATAAACCCCTCGAAGAAATGAAAATCTCTAAAAATGGATGCCTGACTTTTCAATTTCAGATTTTGGCAAAACAAATATTATATGTTTTATTCGATCAGCAAAATGTCAACCTGAGTCACATCTAGGCGTCATTCATAACCATGTGCTGTAGAAATGAGCTAGGAATCAAGAACAAAAAAAATCACATGAAGGCTTCATATCGCCACCACTTGCATTGAAAATATGCTTGGTGGAGAAATACGCGCCAAAATATTCTCACTGATCAGTATGCTATGCCATGGTTACTATCTTCTAACGACGTCTGCTTGCGACGCCTCGACCTTGGAGACGAAAAACAAACCGCCCAAAGGAAAAAAAATCTCAAAAAAATGGATGCCATGACTTTTATTTCATTCAAAAAACTACAAATTTAATTATTACGGACAACTGATGCGACTTTGTGTTGTTTTTATTCGATATAAACCGATTCGCAAAGCTACAGAATATTCTAAAAATAATTTCATTAGAATCGTTTGGGTCATTTCGGAGGAGTAGTACTACAAACACCGTTACAAGAGAATTTTATATAATAGATTCCTCGCGTCTAAATATCATCCCGTTCCGAATTTGGAACAATTTGCTTGGTCAAGTCTTCCGTTATGCAAACATTTGTCTTTTGTTTACGAAGTTGACTCATTATGGAAGTGGTGCTCCCATATAAAGTCAACTTGGAATGGGACACAATTCAAACATTTTAATGACGATTTTCATGAAAATGATTCACGAGCACGAAGAAGTTAAAAACGTGTAGATGAAGTTAAACATTTTTCAACGATAAGGTAAAACGAAGCTTGTCTATCATATTTACAGTTTGAATTTGAATACTTATAGTTAAATCAATCAGCAACAGAATTAAATACAATTGAAATATTGTTGGAAAACTATTGTACTTTTTTCAATAAAATAAAACTACATGTAGCCGCCACAATAATAAACAAATTAGAATGAATCTATGCGACCTTACTTTTGAAATATTAGTTAAACATTACCCAAACATGCCTTGTACGAACATACCTAGGAGCATACTTGCAGGCATTTCTCCCTCGAAATGGTGAACCGTTTTAACTCTAGTTAAAATTAGCTAGATGTGGAATCAAGTCAAATAACTAAACTTGCCCTAGCTGGGCTGGTAAACCATAGAGACAAAACGAGATTGAGATAGATAGAAACTGAAAGACTGTGGTTGGTAGCACCAGGAGGCGTGAAGTAGAAACAAAAATCCCTAGACCCAGACAAGTTTTGTTTCTGTCAAGTACCGAGAAACAACGGCATTTTGCACCTTTTTTTTTCTCAAATAAAAGAAAACCACTTGCTTTGTGATTTGGTGCTGCTGATTCTGAGGTTACTATTCGTATGTTGTAATTTTAGTTTGAAGTCAAGTAAATGGTTCAAGTTGATTAGTGAACGGGCCAAATGATTTAGCACTCGATGCTAATGAGTTGATGGTTTTTTTAACAGATAGTCTAAAATGGTATAAATTTAGTGTTAATGATTCTTATTATAAAAACAAAGTAAGCTCGAAATTTTTGTTGTCGGCACCGTTGAAACAAACAGATATAGGAGCGCCTCAAAATTATAATTTGTTATGTTTTCTTGGAATCAAAATATTGTTTAATACTACTAATGCATACTTGTTGATTGAAATAAATTTATTTTGAATATTTAAATATCCTATCGACTGATCCGGTAATGTTGAAAAAGTTTCTCGGCGATTTCAGTCTCAAAAAATCATAAAACGATGTTTATTTTGTTCTAGAAATTATGTTTTGTAGTCTTTAGTTTTATTTTCTTAATTCAAATAAGTTCGGAGAAGCATATTTTTTGAGAAGCATGTGATTCATATAAATCTTCCTTTTTTTTTCTTTTTCTCGGGAGTTTCATCCCGAAGGATGATTCATCCCTATAAATCTTCCTTGATCAAAGTTGATGTTCAGTACTTGCTTGACTTCATGAAAAATAAATCGAAAACGTAATCGTAATGTTTTCATTACATTTCGAAGAAACAAGTTTTCCTCCAATTATGCGGCAGCGTTGCGTAATCGTGTGGTCATACAATTTTTTTTTGCTTATTTTCACTTTCCGTGCTCTATATGTATTTATCGATTCATGGCCCCTCCGGGAATCAAACCGCGAAATGTGTTTATGTAGTATGTGGTTTTATTGCTGGATCCAGGGACCCCTTCTTCCTCACCTTTTGTTTTTGCCATATCAGAGCGCAAAACATTTTTTTGGCCTGGTTGAGATGAATCGCGGGTGTCGATGATTATTGAAAATTGGCATGCCACTTTGCAGTTTATTCAGCGGCCTATGGGTAGAGAAGGAAAACGAAACTTTGTTTTTGTATGCGCCAACGGCCGGAGCCGGTTTGTGATGGTGAAAACTTGTAGTAATTAATGATTCTTCTCCTCGAGTGATGAAGGTACAGGTACGGAAGAGGTTGCCGCGGTGATTGTGGAACAGTGGATTTAAAAAGATAAGGGATTTCAAGGATATTCGATTGGATAAGGGATTTCGGCTCCAAAAATTCTAAAGTGTAGGTTTGTGACGGTAGTGTTTGGGGAAAACTGAAATTTACCCTTGAGGAAAAATAGGCATAAAATTGAAAGATAAATCTGTTTGAAAAATATGTTGTTAATGTAGTTGAAATACGATGTTTTTGTATTGGTGATTGGTTACCTTGCCAACCAGCAACGATGAAAAATTCATCAAACACCTCGGCAATCGGCAACCTTTTCTTTTGTTTAATTGCGGCACTTGGAAGTTGTTTGATAGATGTCTGGTAAACTTGAAATGTTGTCAGTGATGTCGCCGTCGCTAATGGTGACGAGATTCAGCGACAATATAATAGATGAAGTTATTCATCAATATCATCAATATAACAATATAATAGATTGTAGCACTGAAAGAACATCCTGCAGTAAGGCTATGATCATTTAGAATTCGGGCAGTTAAAAACGTGTGTATAGATTGCGATCTATGAAACTGCTCACTATTAGTTATTTACTCGATGTCTATTAGTCAGGCAACACTTTTTGCCTGCCAGAAGCTGATTGACTGTAGGGGAGAATGAGGATACTTGATCCCCGGGGATACTTGATTCCTTAGCTATATCTCGAAACTGGAATGTCTTACAAAGATCAAATGTTCTAGAAAAATGTGCCAAAATGAGCAAAATAACAATGCTTGTAGTTTAAAAAATTTTAACAAAATAATTGTTTGAGTAATTGAACTTTGTTTGAAAAATTTCACAAAATGTAACTTGAAGATCTTTTTTCATCACTCTAAAATGTTCCTTACATGGGAAAATTATGAAAAAAATATTTGTTCCAATATATCAATCGTTCGAGCGTAAAATGAACTTCATAATGCCATATTTGCAAAGCAATGAAAAACTCTCAATTTTTTTCAGAAAAAGTTTACTAAAATGTGGATTATGGGTACAATTGATCCCCTAGAGTTGGGTACAATTGATCCCCCTTCCAAACGGCATATTCTTCTTCTGAATTGATCGTTATGATTGCTGATTACGAAATTACTAATATTTATCCAAAAACTAATATTTATCAAACATTTGTCTGAAGAAAAAGCAAAAATAATTAATTCTCTCTTAGTTATAAAAAATAGCGCCTTTAAGTATGCAATGTAATAAGCGTTGAGACAAAGTTATAGAATTTTCTTCTTATGTCCGCTATAAATTGTGAAATGAGAACAAACATGACCAAAATAGTCAATTAACATTCTATCTTGGGATTTTGTTTGATTTTTATACAAGGATTAGGGCTTCCTGAATAAAAGATCAAGTCTCCTTCAATGGGGGATCAAGTCTCCCCTAACTTCAGAAAAATCGCAATTTTTTTACTCCCACGAAAATGTTTCTTGTACATCAACGGGTTCAAGTATCGTTCTAATTTTTGGAGCATAGAAACTTGAAGTTAAAAGCTGTCAGAAAATGTTAGAGACGGCGAGTTGCTAAATTTTTCCAAAAAGATATGGTGAAAATAAGAAAAGGGGATCAAGTATCCTCACTCTCCCCTATAGGGATCCATTTTCAATTATTCTCAATAACCTTTGTCTTTTTACCCATATTTGAGATCAAGGGTCCTACTCCGATGCTTGGTTTGAACTTCGTGAGCATCCTGGAGTGGCTCCTTATACTTCTTAACCATTTGGGCAAAAAAAAAATCAGAAAAAATCAGCAGTTCATGAGTTTTCCAGTCGACAATGAAGAATTTTCGAGGCGATTGTGCAAAATTATTTTTACCATGTCTTTTTGCATCGTAAATATCTCAAAAACACGTTATCCTAAAAATCTGGAAAAAAATGGCAAGATAGTCCTTTTTATAACCAACACAACGCTACTAAAATTTTGCATATCCGAGCTCTAGTAAGGTAGCTATCACCAAAATAAAGTGTCCTAAATATACTAAATGATCATAGCTTTACTAGCCGTGGTTGAAAATACTAAAACGCAGAAATGGTTCTATGTACCTATTATCATGACAACGTTTTTGAAACAGCTACGCAATCTTCTTCCTGTGGATTCACGGTGATGTACATAATTCCCTTTTGTGGTGACAGTTCGCAGGTCCTGTCTAAAAAATTTTACGAACGAGAAAGTTCCATTTTGTGAACTAAACATTAACAAACTTCAATTTTTTATCCTAAAATTGTGCTGAGAAATAATGCTAAAAATGTGTGAGTGAAAATTAATAGCGTTTTCGTTTATTTCCACTGTGGCTGCCAGTGGCAAACTTCATGAAGAATCAAAATCGTCGCCTGGGATGACGCATATAAACAATATACATCGTCACGGGTGACGATTTTGTTTGTTTACAATGATAAAGTTTGCAACTGAGCCAGTGGGAAATAAAAAAAAAACGCTCATTAAGGAAAACCCATAAGTTTGCTTTGTTTCCTTAGCATGTAGAATTGGAAAATAAGGAATCAAAATAGGAACTGCGAATTGTCAAAAATGTGAGATTAACCAATATCAATTTGCTTAGATTATAGTCATTTTAACATTTTAAAATCATCCAAAGCAACTAAATATGTCCGGATATTATTCCTCTATCTGGTTTGATCAGCTGCATCGTGTATTCTTATACGACTCCTGTGGTATCCTGACAAACTGGGTAAACTGCAAGAGCATAAGAGACTATAAAAAGGAAGCTTAATCGAGAGAAGAGCTCAGTCTCGATAGGACCAGCAAGCTGTATAGATGGGAACATCACATTGGCGATCCGTCAGACGCACTACCCCCCTAGAAGAAAAAGGAGTCTTGCTGTGAGGGAGGTGAAGTGTTTAGAGCCAGTGTGGTGCAAGAGATTCGAGAAGCGCTGCAAAATAAGCTGCGAGAAGTTTGGGAGCCGCAGTTTGTGGTGCAAAAGAAGCGGCCGGAGCTGCGAAAAGTGAGACGGGTGCTGCGATATGAGCAGGGTTGCGATATGAGAGGCGCTTGCGGGGCGGTATGTAAACAGTGAGAATTCGGTGAGAAAAATGGTGCGTAAAGTGTGGTGTGCAAAGTACTGTTTGTGCATACTGAAAGAAATGAAAACAAAACACTAGTCCGGGTTGAGCCCAAGGCAGTGTTATGATTTGCAGTCAGGGTTAGCCCAAGGCGCAAATAAATAAAACGGAAACACTAGTCCGAGTTAATCTCAAGGCAGTGTTGATATTTGCAGTCGGGATTTGCCCAAGGCGCAAATGAATTAAACGAAACACTAGTCCAAGAAAAGATCAAGGCAGTGTTCAATTTTGAAGCCGGGTTTAGCCCAGGGCTCAAATAAGAAAGAAAATGGACAAAGAAAAATGATGGTAAGAAAAATATAGAGAAGAAGATAAAAAGAAAGTCGAAGGAAAGAAAAGGCAATTGGAAGAAAGATAATGAAAAGAGATATATAATAGGAGAAGGAAGATACGAGATAAATCATCCAACAGGATGAAAATCTCCGAAAAAAATGAGAAAAGGAAGGGGGAGGAAAGAGAAATATAATTTCAAGAGAATGATAATGTAAAAAGAAAAACAATGTTAACAGAAGAATAAACAAAAGAGGAAGATAGTGAAACGGAAGATGATAGGAAGAATAAAATGATTTAGGAAGAAAAGGAAATAAATAACAATGGGAAATCGGAATGGTGACTGCAAATGTTTATCATTTACCTACAATTGAATAGAAAAAAAAGTAGGAAAAATAAAGAATTATGAAAACTCTTGAGAAAGTCACTAAGAATTTCAGATTTAGGAAAACCCCAGAAAAGGGAAAACTATTTATGTTATAGGAAATAATGGAAAACAGATGGATAGATAAAGCGAAGATGAAAAGAGCTGAATCAAGAGAACACTTGCTGGATATGGATTAAAAAATACCTGAATGCATTGTGACAGCTGTTTGTGCAAGCGGAGGATGTGGTATCCTGACAAACTGGGTAAACTGCAAGAGCATAAGAGGCTATAAAAAGGAAGCTTAGTCGAGAGCAGAGCTCAGTCTCGATAGGACCAGCAAGCTGTATAGATGGGAACATCACAACTCCTACACTCAAAACAAAAGCAGTCAGAGCGGTAAGGTGTCGGAGAGATGATCAAATGACTTGAGTTCGATTCCTGGTCAAGGCGATTTTTTTTCATTCACCATTCATAGTTGTTGATAACGATGATTTATAACTTGACCTGAGGGCATATAGTCGTTGCCACTGGCCCTTCCCCCCTTGGACTGCGGCCCAAACAGCAGGCGGTCCAGCAGTAGAAAGAAGAAGAATAATTTGACCATAAGTATAGCATACTTACTACCACACCTATCCACATAACCGGACAAACCCAGACGATTTTTTAAAAAAATATGTAAAAAAAGAACAAATTTGAAAAAAATAGTCTCTATTCTAAAACATACAAGAGTAATAAGATGGGAAATAACCTATTTGAAATTTAAAAATTTCATCGAATTATAGCAGCAGTGGTAAAATCATATTTAAGGACTAAACCAAAATTGTTGTTCAATTATAAATTTACTCAAAAAATCGTTTGGAACACAAAATAAAAAAATTTCAAAGAAAAATTTTAGTTTTTATTTGATTTAGCAAATAATCTGAATAAACCTGGGCAAATCATGGAAGTTTTAAACATAAAATATCTGGACATCCAGGCTAGATTCTGTTATATCATTTTGTAAAATTTAACATATTTGTTATTCAATAAATTTAAAAACATAAATACTCTGCCCTTCAGAAATATTTGGCCGAATACTTTGCTCAATTATTCGACGAGTCTAGGCTTAACGGTTTTAGAACGGCATTCGGCGCCGAATATTCGGTTGGTGGAATATTTTGTACATCTCTTATTAGCAACCCCTATTAGAATGAAGGCTCGCTAGGTATAATAAAAAAAAGACTGCCTAAAAACCTTCTTAAATCCCTTATAAAGAAAATACGTTCTGATGTTTCATATTAGTGATAATTCAATAAAAATTGGCTGTCCATAGAAACCTCTAAATATCCTAAAATATTTAAGAAAAAAACCAATTGCAGGCACTCGCTAGCTTCAATAATATATACATTTTATGTCGTTTTACCAGAATTTCTTTCTCAATAAGTTTATCGCTAATAAGCCTTTGGTATGTATTTCATAACGATTGTATAATTTTATATTCTAAACCACCCATCGTAGTACAAATTTTATTGTTAAATGCTTTTAAGCAACTTATCTGGTTGCTTTTGAGGGGGTTATCAAACTTTCTAGCTGAGATTTGCAAATCTCATTAAATTTGAATTGTGGCTTGGATAATGAATTCATAAAGTTTCACTGTATCCCTACCAATTTTCTACAGATCGTGAGAAAACTGTTCAAGAACTCTCGTAACCTCAATTATAATTTTTTTGTTTTTTTTTAAATTTTTTTTTTATTTTATTTTTTATTTAATTTTTATTTTTATTTTTATTTTTATTTTTTTTTCTTTTTTTTTCTTTTTTATTTCACAAAAGCTGGAACGTCAAGAGTTCAAGAGTCTTGAAAAAAAAAGGTGGACCTCAGCTGAATTTTTTCATTTATATGAATAAATGCTTTTTTTTATATAAATGAAAGCTTTTTTTGCTATGTTTAAAAAACTCCAGGAAAAAAATGTCTTTAAAAACACTGGAACTTAGACTTAATATAAAAAATCAAGCTTATACCTAACGGTCCTGTAATCTAAAAACTACATAGGTACTGATATCTTGAAAATTTCACCTAACAATATTAAAAACAGTTCCCAATCCTAAAATGGTTGCTGTCAGATAGATCTATCATGTCTATAGTTAATCTGAGCACATAACTGTGCTCGACAGCAGCGCATACGGAATCTAGCAGCAGCAGCTCACAATCCGCATCACTCTATCCATCTAAATATGTAGGTACGTGCCCACCATAATTGTACCATTTGAACCCGGGAGATAGAGGGTGGCAACCCAATTTGCGGCTTACGGCTCCAAGAACGCCATGCCATGGTGCAAAATGGTAAATTACTGTTCGCGTACCTCAATCGTAGTCCCAGATATCTATACCCGTTAAAGGTACCCAGGTGTGTATATAGTTTTCGGCATGGTGTGGTGCCTCCTCGGGGGAAAGAAATTGATGAAGGAAAATGCCAACATCGATTACACTACGGGTATGCTAGCTTCCAGTGGTAGTCAATCGTCGCAGCCGATATTGTTGTGTGTTAGTTTGGGATCCACACTCCCCCACACGAAAAGGCTCATTGGAGCCCCCTGATAATGAACGCTACTGTTCTCGGCACCAAAAACTTAAATGCGAGCAAATTTGCTCAATCATCCTAAGATAACTAAGATTTATAATAATCTCAATTCAACTGTCATCGTCATAGCTTTGCGTACGCATATTTTTCTTGCATGGATCACGACGCATTCTGGACGCATTAAAAAGGGTCTATCTCGGAGCTATGTAAACGAAATAAAAATGTTTTGTAATCAAAATGTAGAGTTTTTATTGCACTTTAAAGGAAAAATAAGAAAAAAATTATTCTGATGTTGTTCTGATGAAATTTCGAACTTTTCGTCGAGGACCACTCATCATAGTTTGGACACCCTATTCACTGCCTTCAGCGGCCATTTTGTTCCACAATCTCTTCATCTCTGTTGCCGAGTCGTCCTATTTATCATTTTTTTTCATGTTCTGCTTGACAATTGCCCAAAAATTTTCGAAAGGGCTGAATTGAGGGCAGTTGGGTGGGTTGATGTCCTTTTCTACAAAATCCACCCGCTGGCCCGATATTAATTTAGTACCTCCTAGCTGTAGTGGCAGCTCGCCAAATCTGGCGAAAACTTTACTGGTCCTTTGTGAGATCTAATGTACGAAAAATAAAACGTTTTTCAGGCACTCCTTCTTGTACATTTTAGAGTCCATGGCCTTGTTTTTCACAAAAACCGGGGTTTTTCGCCCGCAGTTGCAAATACCTTGCCAGATCAAACACTTTCTTGCCAACTTATCGGCAAAAACGAATTTGAACTTGGCGGGAACATCATGTCTATCTGAAGTGGACTGGACAAATCTCCAAAGATATACAAGTGTAGACGTAGCTGTTAGTTCATTCTGCGCAATTATGGACGACGTTTTTGACAAATCTGTGCCCATGGTTCGACCTCCGCTTAGACCTCCTTGGACTAATTCTCGCTTAAAACGACTGAAACAGCTGCGCTCGAAATTGCTTCGAGCATTTACTAATTCTAGATGCTCATTCATGAAATCTAAACTTAATGATGCTACCAGAGAATATCGAATCTACAATCGATTATGCTATCCCCGTTATGTGAATCGGACTCAAAGTGAGCTTCGTCGGAACCCTAAAAAATTTTGGAATTTTGTTAAATCCAAAAGTAAGGAATCTGGCCTACCTGCGGAGGTACATTTAGATAACAGAATTGCAAAATCATCTGCTGACAAATGTAACCTTTTTGCAAAGCATTTCTCCAGTATATTTTCAAGTCAATCGCCAACAGAAGAACAAATTAGCGCAGCCGTGTCACGATTGCCTACCGATGTGTTGAATCTCGACGTGTTTGCTGTTAGAGAGGATATGGTTTTCGAGGCTATCAAAAACTTAAAGTACTCTACCTCAGCCGGGCAGGATGGAATACCTGCGTGCGTGTTGAAAAAGTGTTGCACTATACTTGTTAAGCCCCTGACATATATTTTTAATCAGTCCTTACAACAACATCGGTTCCCTGCCACCTGGAAAAGATCTTTCATGAGCCCAGTCTTCAAAAAGGGTGATAAGCAAGAGGTTCGCAATTATCGTGGTGTCACATCACTAGCTGCCTGCTCGAAGGTCCTAGAGAGGATTGTCAATGATGTTATGTTTTCAGCCTGCAGGAACTGGATTTCGGACAATCAACACGGTTTTTTTCCGAAACGTTCGGTAACATCTAACCTGGCAGTGTTCACATCATTTTGCATATCTAACATGGATTGTGGCAAACAAGTCGACGCAATTTATACGGACATCACTGCGGCATTTGATTCAGTTAATCACTTGATTTTACTTTCAAAATTAAAACGCCTGGGATTATCTGAGAGATTATGCGTCTGGATCAGAAGCTACTTAACTAATCGTCGTCTCGCTGTAAAAATCGGATCTTCTGAATTTCCCAATTTCATTCCGACTTCAGGGGTACCACAAGGAAGTAATTTGGGCCCTTTATTGTTCACCCTGTTCTGTAATGATATTAACATGCTGCTTGTTGGATGCGGAGTACTCATGTACGCGGACGATTTGAAATTTTTTTTGGTCATTAACAGCTTGGCAGATTGTCAGATATTACAGCGATTCCTCGATACGGTTGTAAATTGGTGTGCTGTTAACTTACTGGCCTTAAGCGTCTCTAAGTGCTATATCATAACATTTGGACGCAAGAAACTTCCATTTTTGTACAACTACAATATCCAGGGCGAATTCCTACATCGTGTTTATCAAATTAAGGACCTTGGCGTTGTTTTGGATAGTCATATGACATTTAAGCGTCACTACTGTGCTACACTTGAAAAGGCTAACTGAATGCTGGGATTTGTCATACGTCTGAGTAAAGAATTTACAGATCCTATTTGCCTACGAGCTCTGTATTGTTGCCTGGTCCGTTCAATACTAGAATCTGCAAATCTTGTGTGGTGGCCATTTGAAGCTACATGGGTTGCGCGTTTTGAAGCGGTTCAACGGAAATTCGTTCGTTATGCTCTGCGTGATCTACCGTGGGATAATCCTCGAAACCTGCCACCTTATGCACAACGCTTGGCCTCCACACGCTGTCGAATCGCCATGATATTAGCCAATCACTGTTTGTGGCGAAAATTCTCAAAAACGAAATCGATTGCTCTTGGATACTTTCGCGCTATCATATTTATGCTCCAGAAAGAACCCTGCGAAATCGTGACTGGCTATCAGTGGAATCAAGAAATACGCGCTATGGTAGCAATGACCCCCTGCGTTCTGCAAAAGTAAACTTCTTACGCAATTATGCTCTCTTTGACTTTAAGGGGGGGGGGGGGGGGGGGGGTAGGGTCTAACGGGTATAAAAAAACACCATTTTCACGATTTTTTTTCTAGAGCTATCGTTCAAACAAATGTATTCAAATTTTTTGCATTATACAAAGCATTGTTAAAAGAACATTTAGTAATTTTTTCGTAGAAAAATATTGAAAAATGAGCCGGTGACGGAGCATTTTCGAGGATGCCTTTTAGAAAACAGGATTTGCGGTGGACACTGTATCTCAGCACAGAATCATCTGAATTCAAAAAATCAGAGCAAAATATTTTTAATAGATGTTTTTCTGGACCCCAACGTTTTTATTTAACTTAAAAATATTTTTATGAAATTTTTGTGACTGTTTGAAGTAAAAACTACGATTTTTCACTTAAAAATCCGCCATTTTTCACCTATAAAATCTCCCCAAAGTAAAAAAATCAAAAAAGAAAAACGTTGGGGTCTGGTATTTTATATGTAGAAACTATGTTCCAAATTTGAAAAGAATCGGATAAGTAGTTTTCAAACGACGATGTCCACGGACTTTAAAAATGTGCTTTCGAGAAAAACGCGTTTGAAGTTTCTGCTCTTGCTTTCTTGCAGTATTAGATAGGAGGAGATAAAGGCCTATAACTTCTACAGTTTTGCTTCAATTGACTTGAAAATTTGACACAACATTCTTGAAATGTTTTACAATAAGAAAATAAAAAAATAAAAAAAACGATTTTTTGAAAGTGTTAGACCCTACCCCCCCCCCCCCCCCCCCCTTAATGTCTCAACTGCAACCTTTAAACGCTTGATCGAATCCAGCTTAAGTGACCAATTAAGAACTAATTAATAAGAAAACTTTGAATGTATGTCAAGATAGACCTAGATTAAGTAAATCATTAAGACATTTACGTCAGATGGTTTTTTATAAACAATAAACAATAAACAATAAACAATAAACAATAAACAATAAACAATAAACAATAAACAATAAACAATAAACAATAAACAATAAACAATAAACAATAAACAATAAACAATAAACAATAAACAATAAACAATAAACAATAAACAATAAACAATAAACAATAAACAATAAACAATAAACAATAAACAATAAACAATAAACAATAAACAATAAACAATAAACAATAAACAATAAACAATAAACAATAAACAATAAACAATAAACAATAAACAATAAACAATAAACAATAAACAATAAACAATAAACAATAAACAATAAACAATAAACAATAAACAATAAACAATAAACAATAAACAATAAACAATAAACAATAAACAATAAACAATAAACAATAAACAATAAACAATAAACAATAAACAATAAACAATAAACAATAAACAATAAACAATAAACAATAAACAATAAACAATAAACAATAAACAATAAACAATAAACAATAAACAATAAACAATAAACAATAAACAATAAACAATAAACAATAAACAATAAACAATAAACAATAAACAATAAACAATAAACAATAAACAATAAACAATAAACAATAAACAATAAACAATAAACAATAAACAATAAACAATAAACAATAAACAATAAACAATAAACAATAAACAATAAACAATAAACAATAAACAATAAACAATAAACAATAAACAATAAACAATAAACAATAAACAATAAACAATAAACAATAAACAATAAACAATAAACAATCACTCCTACTAGTGGCTTTGTAAAATTTTTGGCCAGGAAGCCGCCCAAAATCAGATTTCACGGTTTTTGAACCTGACCACGTCGGGTTCTTGACGTGGGTGTCCAAAATTAATTTTCGCCTCGCGGTTTCCATTATGTGTAACTTTATTGGAATAAAACGAATCGTTGTGAAATTTTCTGCACTGATAGAGGAAACATTTCAGAACAAAGTACTGTCAAAAAATTCTAGATCCGACAACTAGGAGCGCTATGGTATAATAAATAGTGCGTCCAGATTTTGGATGATCCATGCTTTAACAGCGTTTGAAATTTCGGAACATCTAATCAAACCCTATTTAAAAAATGGACCACTTTTTGTTCAAGAAAATCAAGAAATGTTCATTATATTCACTTATTGTTCGTTGGTTATCAAGAACTTGAACTTATTTTACTAAATTTCTGATATTTTCGAGTTTTGTCCTTTTTTATTTTTGATTCCAGTGACGTCTGCAAGTTTCGCAGAATTGATCAGCCATTTTTGTTTTGGTTTTGAAGTTTCGCCCTTTAATCCTACAAGCATAAAAACTCATTAGGCGGTTTTGTCACACACGGTCAACTCAGTTACGCCTATTGGCCCCTACACGAATCGAAAAATTAACCCCATTTTGTATGGGCGTAACTTCACGTTCCAATGAAAAGGCATCAACAGGAAGTTTCGCCCAATTGAATTAAATCAATTTTTTAAAAAGTTATAAGTGATTTTTTTTTGTAGAGAAATGAATCCAACTGTAAGTTGAAATTTCAGGAACTAGACTAGATGAAAATTAATGTAGAAAAACATGTCTAGTCTAGTCCCTTAAATTTCAACTTACAGTTGGATTCATTTCTCTACAAAAAAAGTTTCGCTGACTGAATGTTTGAGTGAAGACCCATCTGGGTCACAGTTAAAAAAAAAATAAATAAGTGATTTTAAGATGAAAACGAGTTTATTAGTTAAAGTGCAATCGCGTACATCCGGAATGACTGTTTACTTGATTTTTTTTACATTTGGCAGATTCGCTCTTTTGAAATGTTAAGCTAGATATGTTGTTTTTATGTACGCATCATATGCTTCTATTCTAAAACTAGCATAAAATATACTTAGGGGAAAACTGTACAAGACGCTCCAGCGGAGTAAGATGGCCCATGCCATTATTTCTCAAATATACACTAACCAACGGCTTCGAATGATGTTTTTCTTCATTTTTATTGTAGCAAGCAAGCTTTTTCATTATTCAATAGATGAAAAGTCACAAAAATTTCTTTAGAATTAATGATATCAGCGTGAAACTTGTTATTTTTCATAAGTAACATATAAGGTTTTATGTTAAAACAGCCAGCGCAATCTGATGAAACTACAGATTACCGTTTTTCCACTCATGTGCACTTTCGGAAGACTATGAAGTTTTTGTTGTATTTTATTAACTTCCTACTAATTTTATCAAAAATCAATCAACTGAAAATTACCTCAACAAACGGATTCGGCAAATAGTTACTTTTGTTAAAGATGAATTGTACCGTTTTGTTTGGCTCAATCCAGGTCAATTTCACCTCGCTACGAAATCATTTTGACCTTATTTGGATTTACCTTTTTTCTAGGTGAATTATACTTTATTATTTAGCTCAATTCAGGTGAACTTCACCTCGCTACGAGGTAAGATTTATCTTTTTTGGATTTTTTGTCTCGGTAAACTGTACCTTTTTTCCAACCTCGATTCAGGTAAATTTTACCTCGCTGTGAGGTGAGTTTCACCTCGAAGAGGTAGAAGTTACCTTTTTGGCTTTGACGAGCGTTCACCTTGCTATCTCGGTAAATTTTACCTTTTTATTATTTTCCGTGTATGTACGCATCATATGCTTCTTTTCTTTAACTAGGGTAAATGTACCCGACCTTGGCACCTAAGGCATGGTTTATCCTTTTTTTCAACATTCCAACCATCCTGTTGAGTGCACCATAGAACATCCTTTGAAGAATTTACTTGCTAACTTGCTTAGAGTTCAACAAAAATATGTTTTCTCCATGGAACTTTCATTGATGTGAGCAAAATGCGTGCAAAGTACTCACTGCGGCCGCCGTACCAATTGTTAGCCGTTTCGATGATCCAATTTTTGGCCACCAGCAATGTGCAATAGATCTTTACCAACAATGCTGAATTGACAGTTAACAGAATCGTTGTCTATTCTGAATATAAGGCCACTGACAGAATGACGTCAGCTGAGCGTAAAGTTCTATGCGTCGATGGAACACCGGGCTTCACTCATACAACAAAATGGCTTTCGAAAACAGTGATGAAATTTGGTTGGCAGGGAAGCACAAAATAAGCTTTCATTTCAGAAAGTCGGAAGTGCAGAATTTCCGCATTTTTTTTTTAATTTTTAAAACTTTAAACATTTTACTCATTTAAACAAAGTGATGATTATAAACACCTCAGGTTGTTTCGGAATATTTTTGTATGAACAAGAATCATTAGTTTATGAACGACAAACACCTTCATCAGGGGGACCGATTCAGAAACGAATTATGTCCGCGAGTGGTTTGAACTTTCTCTTTTTTATGAACATTAAATCCCTTTGATGAAATCTAAACTAACATATTTTGTAAGCAAACTTTTTAAACTGAACACTTCAAAAAATTTCTTCAATATGTATACAGAAAGTTACTTATGAAGGACTGATAAAATGTGAATGAAAACAATCAATCTAGGAAAAGTATTTCAGATGGCATGGGCTTATCTAGACTAGCCCAGGTTTTCAACGTAGTTTTTTAAAAAAAGTTGGTGTGGTCCAGCTGCCAGAATATTGAGGTAAAATATCCGTATCTGGCCCCTATTGATTCACATTCCTCGAAATTTTTGCGAAGTTTTTTGAGACAATTTCATCAACATATAAATAAAATACGACTTGAACGGGAGTAATACTGAAAGGTTTGAGCTGTGTCAAATAAACGAATTATTAAAAAAAACGACTTGAACGTGGCTGTTGTGAAAGTGGTAATGTAACGTTGAATTGAATTATTGCACATTTTTCAAATGAATGTCCGCGTTTGAAATCGCATGAGAATTTAACAGTTGAACTAGAAAGGTGAGTTCATCTGATTTTCATACGGTGATTTTCAACATAATTGCCTCGGATGCTGATCGAAAAAAATGAAATCGCAATGAAAATATATTCAAATTTTTTTTAGCTCAATTTGGACCTGAAAAACATGAAAAGACATGTTGGCATGCCAAGAAAAGGACCATGCCAAAATAGGGCTCACTTACCCTAGCTTAAAAAAATATACTTACATAACTAAATGTTGTTAATCTTAAGTTCATAACAAAAATTTTCTCATATGCTCTTAGTTTTGTCATGCTCTTCACGCTCGTTTTCATTTAACCATTAACGGATGAAAGATAATCTTTTTTGGATTTTTGCTGAAGAACTTCCAATATGGTTATTTTTTATCATTTTTTTACTATGATATTTTAACCATTTTCGTAGTTCTTAAATGAAAGCCACATGATGATTGAAAATTTCGGCATTTCATCCTCTGGAGAACTCCCGGGAATGGCATTTCCCGGGAAAAGGTCAAAAATGGTTATTTTTGAAACATAAATGGTTTAATAATTTCTAGCGTGTTTCACATGGAAAAGAAATTTCCATAAATTTTCAATAAGGCACTCAAACGTAACCAATTTGCAAATCATAGTTTGTGGAGAATCATGGGCCACAAAATGTGGGGTATCCTGGGCCACCTTTATTTTGGTGTTTTTATAAACTTTCATAACTTAAAATACACTTAATCCATCTGTAAACTTTTCTCATGCCAAATGAAGAGTTATGAAAAATATTTTGTTTTTTTTTATCAATGCGATAGATACGAACATAAATCCTCCATTACCAAAACGTTCGCGAGCCAGGTTTTAGAAATTATTCGATCATACACAGCTCTCTTTTCTGTTTCCTCACCTGAAGTTATTTTCAAATAATAACATGAATTATGAAATTACAGCTTTAGGTCGACTCATAATCTTTGCATGTTATTTAATCAATTTTGATATGGTGGCCCACAATTCCCCACAACTTTTCAAAATCCAGAAAAAAATGCTTTTTTTTAATGAAAAAAAATGCCTAATGATACGTTAGAAATGCAGGAAAGCATACCATTTATCTTTTTCATTTTATCCCCAGCCCATGATTCCCAACACTCCCCTACATTATAAAATTACCATAACGTCACACCGAGAAAAGATTAAGATGTACCCTGGAAAGCAATGAATATAACATTTATTTTCGACTCAAGTTTTGCCTTATTCGATTAAAATTTCCATTGATAAAAGTGTGAACTCGTCTCTCGTGATATTTAAACCTTTTCATATACTGAGAATGACGGATATGATGAGGAAGAAACAAAACAAGCGTCAAAAAAACATCGAGTCTGCTCAAAATTTCTCACTTTACTAGTATTTCTTTGAGAAACACTTAAATTGGTTAAAAATTATCGATTAGTTTATTTGAAGAAAGATCTTCAAAAGCGTTTTAAATGTACTCAATTCTTAAGTCATAGCCAAGAGTTAACAAATTTTACAAACGAGTTTTAAGTTTTCTGAAACTTGCCTGTATTTCTTCAAATTTCGAGAATCAGAATTTCTGTGGAGCCTTCGATTCTCGGTGTGGTCCTAAATTTTTCATTGAGTAACTTACTAGAAAGATATATCCTAATATTCCTAAACTTTTGATATTGTTTCAATCAGCAAACAACTCAAAAAAAAAAATTGAAAAAAGTGTTCATCTGCTCGTGAATATTTTTTTTTCGCTATTCTATGATGATTTTCGTTTAAAACTATAAGGTATTAAGCACTTTTATATGACAACTTCATCTCTCCACACGTAATTAGAAGCTTAAAAAATGCATTTGATTATTCGCATGCCGTTTGCTGCTTTCAAGCTATGAGAGAACAAAGTTACTGCCAGTCATCCGTTCGTTTTGTCGTTTGTTTTTACCTGCCTCCTTGATCAGCAGGCAGACTCCTATATTCAGGCACCTACTGTTCGCTCTGACGCGTACAGGTGTGCTGCGAAGGCGCGTTTCGCGTGTCCCCACGCGTATCTTCCTTCCCTGAGACCCCAGATTATCGATGGTCCCAAGCCGTTGCAGCAAAAGACGCAAGAGACTTGAACGCGCCGATCGGCTGTGAACCCCTGATCTGGTGGTGAGCGGGCAAATGTAAACAAATGAGCACCATTCCATGCCATCGAGCGATCGTTCCGTCGCTCGCTCACTTGGGAACAAGTCGATCAAGTCGACAAACACCAAAAACCAAACAGACGACAGCCATTGCTGGGGTCGATGCGATGCGGCCAACTCCGAATGAGAAAGTTGCCACAAGAAAACCGGTTCTGCATGGCGTTTTTTTTGTTCCTGTTTGAACATACGCTTTCGGAGGGTCGCTAACCAAGTTAAAATTATCTTCCACAGAGTCGCGCGCACGATTCGGGCTCTTGAAGTGGTGCGGAATATTCTCCCTTTAACTCAGCTGAGCAGAGTTGCTAGCAAATATAATCAGGTAGGCTTCGAATAAAAATTAATGTCTACATTCTGGAGTCAGATTCTTTTTGGACTCTGGAATGGCTGCCCTGAGCTCTGATTAGGAACTATTTATGTAACTTAAAACAGTAGGTATTAAAAAAATACGAAAATCTGCCATCTAGTTTTAAAAACAGTATTCTTGTTGATTGAAAACCTTTATTCATTCAGGCATTTAGATAAACATATTAAGAAACAACCACTCCACTCTGGTTCTAAACTAATTTCTCTAGGTGAGATCTTAATCGGGAGCATTTCTTCGAAATATAAGCCTCTGACATTGAAGCCCACGGCTCAGAAATGAGTGTAAATATGACCCTTTGGTTAGTTTGCAGGCTGGAACCTTTTTTCAAGCAGACCCAATTATTTTTTTCCTGGGACTCTCCCCGAATTCATAAAATGTTTAATTTGCATCATTATTTTATATGGAAACTCCGATTGTGATCAGTTAGGAATTCTAGTTTCATGACCCCTATCGTAAGGTTGCCAGATTTTTTTCACTACCATCCGAGCCTAGCAATTCCGGGCATTTTTTCAAAAAAACCTGGCAAAATCCGGGCATGGATTTCAATTTTAAATCCAAAAACCGGGCAAAAACCGGGCAAAATTTAGGTGTTATTATAAATAAAAGCAAAGAAAAAAGGCAAAAAAATCGAAATTAATATTTTATTAATGTAATTGCAGACTTCCAACAACTTTTTGGAACACTTAAATATTTAAAGGTTTATAAAAGTAAATCAGCGAAATTATTTGAAGCAACCGTTGAAAATTTCCATACCGATAATCGATTTTGCTGGAACGTACTCAAAAACTTTGATTTTTTTTTGGTTTCTTTGTGAAAATTTTTAAAAAATCCGGGCAATATCCGGACTTTTTTCACGATATCCGGGCAACCGGGCCGGACCGGACTTTCACGAAATTTTGCATCAATATCCGGGCAAACCCGGATAAAACCGGGCAATCTGGCAAGCTTACCCTATCGTATTTATGAGTATCTATCGATTTTGAAATAAACATTGGTTTGCTTAAAACATATAAATTGAAAATGGGCATGGAGTTTGTTTACAAACCTATGTCTATAAATGTCGCCTAGACTTGTAATCGCTGCAGCAAGCTATGGTCCAATTTTACTGAAGAATTTTCGGGTTAGCAGCTTGAAATAAACTTTGAAAATATTCTAATCTTGAACTCAATTTAAGATTTTGAAGGTTTCCAGAGGTGTGTTTTAAGACATCTCGTAGATAGACACTGCTTGGATTTCTTTTCGATTTACCTAGAATATATTATCTTCAAGCCAAAACCTCGAAATACATGGTTACAGTTACAATTTCTCCAAAAAAAATCTCACTTGTTTGGTAGAAATTTTGTTCCGGATATTTCAATAAGATAAGACTAAGCTTGCCAGATTGCCCAGATGTTGCCCAGCTTTTCTCAATTTATTTGCAAAATCAAACGAAAATTTGAATCGATTCATAAGAAATAGAACTATGTAGGTTAGACCGCTGCAACCTTTGTACGGAAATTTCAAAATTTTTTAATTTTTTTTCCTCCCATAACTTTTTTTTGTTATTTTTGCTGCCAGAAATAGCAATAAAAATGTTGGAAGCGATATTTTGAATTAGCGATATTACTTTTTTCATGAAATTCTTAGTTGCTAGTCATTTTGGCAAAAAAATGAAGCTTAAGAATAGTCAAAACCAAAAATTAAAGACCGACTTCATTTCAAGCTTATTTCAATTTTCTGGATGATTTAATGTGCAAAAGTTTTTTCTTCCATACAAATTTCCATACAAAATGGAAACGCGTTGCGCTAACTCAGGAATCAACCGAATAATCTAAAATTTTACAGTGATGCTTAATGGCCCAAAGGGCATCGATAAATCATATGGGAGCAAATAGTCATTTTTTGCAACGGTCTAATGAAGGTAGGATTTTGCGTCCAAATTTTTTGAGCAAATTTCATCAAAATTAATATGAACGATATTTGGGAAACTTAAAATTTTAATTTTATGTTGGTGTTGAAAATGAGCCAAGAGCGTGTTTCTGAGAAAACTTCTTGCCGTACAAGAGCATTTGTCCCGCATCGTATAATTGTCTAGAAGAAGCAAAGTCGATAGGCTGACTTTGCATTGATCTTTACAATGATACTTAGATGGATCAAAGCACGTGTTTTTCGTACCCTGATCAGACTACAAAATTTTGAAAAAAATAAACAAAATAATTTAACTCAAATTCGATAGAGATACAGACAATAATGTTTAAGAATTCAAAACTTAAAATCAGGTTTTTTCATAACCACAATTTGGTGTCTCAAATTTAAATCATAATTTCAAACCAAATCAAAAAAATTCAAACCAAATTTTATGTAACAAAAAATGAATAAATTTTAAAAAAATCAAAATTACAATCAGAGCCATAGCAAAAAATTGCACCAAATGTGAATTTCAATTTGATATCTTTGAAACACAAAACAAAATCTTTTCATGATATGTTTATGAATATGATTCTCATCAGATAAAATAAAATTTTTGTCAAATTGTTATTCAAAATATGACAGAAGTTTCATTCGATGCCTTTAAAGCCAAAGGGGTAGAAGTGCAAAAATGAACGATTGGAAAAAAACAGAAGAGAGATTAGATAAATGTTTAAAACATAGAATCAGTAATCATTGAAAAAGTCAGATAAGGAATCCAAATGAGTTTAGTACCTTAAACAAAGATCCTCAGTTCTCAATATTTAGATAAAAACATGAAACTGAACTTCAGTAACTGAAGAAACAACACTAGACTTGAATATCTCAATGAATTGAATCTGGAAGAAGGTAAGATTAAAAACATAGAAATATTTATGTAGAGACGATCACTCAATGATATTAGCAACTCAACTATGAGATCGTTTTTTTCGATAAAAATAATTTGAGAATGACCAGTTGGAAAAATATATGCTGTATCCAGGGTATTTACTTCAGTAAAGCATTAAGTTTTGTTTAAATCAGTTGATAATGTTTCAATTAAAAATTTCAAGTCTATGACAGAAATTGGGATGGAAATTCAATAAAGAAACTCAGTACTGTCGATTGGTCCCATTAAATCAACTACAGTTTTTAATAGATTTTATTTCCAAAAAAGGGGGAAAAAAGGGCTTAAAATTAATAAATTAACGGAAATTAAAAAAATAATGGTTGAAAAGTTAAAAGTTATATTAATACCCGATATTAACCCAGATATTGCACGGGTAAAATTCTGAAACGTTTATCATAAAGACGTTAAATTTAATTCAGTGAACGTGAATATATCCATAAATTGCATATTTATAAAATTCCTGATAAAAAAAAAACGTAAAAGTTAAACCCAAGAAACCATAATTACTAACGACTTGTCAAAATGTTATTCAACAATAGCTTCTCTGTTCTCTCTTAGCACTGTTAGACAGTTTTGAGAAAATTAGCTGCTATTTTAGTGCTAATTTCGTCAAAACTGTGGAAGGATTTAAAAAAAAGATCCTTACTACTTATTATAGTAAAATAACTCAAAGCTGGATAGTTATAAAGAACCGAAGTACACATTTTTTTACACACTTTATGTTTTCATTGTTCAAGCAAAACTGATAAATAAGAAAAAATCGTCACCACCGATGAAATTCCACACTATGAAATTGCTCTAACTTTTTAACAATTGGGTAGAATTGAATGAAAATTTGGGTGGATTCAGTTCATAGTGCATTGTTTACATCCTGCAAGTTTTAAAGTCCTGTGATCAAAACTCGCGGAAATGGAGTCGAAAAAACAGCTCGTGCGTGATCAAATCTTGCACATTCATCACGAGAACAAGGATCTCTCGCATCGTTCCATTGCTAAACCGTTGGGAATCGCGAATTCCACGGTGTTGCGAGTGATTAAGCGGTTCGAGGAATGATTGTCAATCGGAAGCCCAGAAGTGAAGGAAAAAGTATTCCGTACATCACCAAAAATCACATCCGCGTAGTTGGGGTCTTCAACCGAGTTTCGCCTTCGTTTGGGATGTGGCTAAGAAGCTGCTTGTACCTCAACATGCTGACGAAAGTTAAATGCTGCATCATGGACGACAAAACATATGTGAAGGCCGACTTCAAACAGATCCTTGGCAACCTGTTTTTCACGGCCAAGGATAAGTTAAGAGTTTCGGAGCATGTCCGCACTCAGAAGATGTCCAACGATGAACAGACAGGTGTACATGAAAAAGTGCCTCCAGAAGCGGCTGCTTCCTCTCGTGAAGGCCCTCAACGTCCCAACCATTTCGGGCCGGATTTGGCCTCATGCTCTACTCCAAGGACGTGCTGAAGTGGTATGGGGACAATAAGGTCAATTTCGTGCCGAAAATGTTCAACCCTCCCAACACTCCGGAGCTCCGCCCCATCGAGAAATACTGGGTGATTTTGAAGCAGCACCTTGTTAAATGACCCAAGGTAGTGAAGACAGTCGAAGAATTGAAGAAAGTATGGGCACGGAAGACAGACATACAAGCTCGAACAAAAAATCTTCAAAAAAATGTGTGTAAAATTTCAAATGCTGGTATCCAAAAAATACGTTAAAAATTGACTAGAAACAGTGCCATATATTGCGCCGTTCAAAATTTACAAATCAAATTTACAAGTGACAGTTTTCGGTTGTCAAAAGAGCTAAAGCATCTTAGAAATAAAAAGCAGAAAGCGCATAAAAACTGGAAAAAAGACACTATCGCTAGCTAATAGTTTAGAATATCAAGAAGCATGCAACCAATTAGCCATATGTAATATAATAGGAAAACAGAGGAAAACATTAAATCTAACCCTAGAAGCTTCTTCAAGTATGTAAGTTCCAAATTGGAAAGTAATGATTTTTCATCTCGTATGCACTTGGAGAGCGCTAACGGTTATAATTCCCATGAAATATGTAATTTGTTAGCCAATTTCTTCCAAAGCGTTTACACCAGTTTTTCGGAAGCCGATCGCGCCACTGCGTTTTTCGATTATTTTTCCGACTCAGCATCATTGACTGTGGTAGATTCAATCACCCTTGAGGAAATACACAAATCAATTTTCTCCCTGGATAGCTCCAAAGGGCCCGGTCCTGATGGAATTCCTCCATTACTTTTAAAAAATCTTGTAAATGATCTAAGTATGCCCTTGTTTCTTCTGTTCAACTCATCGTTGAAATCCGGTGTTTTTCCTCAAGTATGGAAAGAATCTTTTCTTGTACCTATTTTCAAGTCGGGGAAAAAGTCTGATATTAAAAATTACCGGGGTATAGCAATCTTATCGTGCATACCGAAACTTTTTGAAGCAATAGTGAATGAAAAAATATATAAGGTACACCGGGGCAAGTGCAAACTCGGGGCAAGTGCAAACGTTCATCTTTTCTCTGTTCCAAAAAAAGTAAAAAATATTTCTTCTTCTAGAAATTGTTGTTTAGACCCAAACAAACAATCTGACATAGATAAACTAAACTTTCTTTAAATTTTTCACTAAAAACACGGCACTGTTTGATCACACACGAATTCAAGTTCGTACTAGACATGAACAGTGTGTTTTTGTTTTGCATATTTTGGCTACAAAAAAGGGCATTCAAATCCGAATTTTCGTTAAAAGGTGAGTGTTTGAGACCGATATTCAAGTGAAAGCAGAAAATTTATGATAAATTTTCATTACACCCCGAAAGTTGTGAAAATAATATTCGCTCTTGTAACCCACACTGTGGGGCAAGTGCAAACGACACTACCGGGGTAAGTGCAAACGCACCTTTAAGCCATGCAACATCAGCCATTTCAGAAAATTCATCACCAAAATGGTTCAGCATTATATTAAAATGGTCAGAAGGGGTATCCAAAGTGTTGTATCTGAAGCGGATGTTTGAAATTCCCTAATGCATTAGTAAATGAAGGTCTTTTGCTTAAAACAACAGTCACCAAAAATGGAGTTCCAAAAAGTTATCAATATTGCAAGAAAACAGCAAACATATTAATCAAAGTTGATAAAACGTACCGGAACATGTATTCAATTCATTTGAAGAGCGATACACTGACTCATCTCTGAATTAGTTTGGAAAAAGTATTGCGTTTGCACTTGCCCCCATAAACGGGGCAAGTGCAAATTTTGAAATTTTTTCACAAAAGCACCGTTACTTTTTACCAACATTTTCTAATTTTTCACTACCAACAGGAATTTGTTGAGAACTATTTTAGTGATGCAACGAACGATAATTGATAATTTTTGAACATATACATACTTTTCTAGGACATGTGAAAGTTGAACTATGGTGAAAACCGTTTGCACTTGCCCCGGTGTACCTTAATCAAATAAGAACACTCATAACTGAAAAGCAACATGGATTTACTAAAGGACGATCTACAGCGACTAATTTACTTGAATTCGTTTCTTATAATATCCACTCCATGGATCAAGTAAATTCCGTTCAGGCTCTATACACGGACTTCAGTAAAGCTTTTGATAGAATCGACATCCCTGTGTTAATTTTTAAACTACATAAAAACGGATTCAGTGCCTAACTGCTGAAATGGATTGAGTCGTATTTGACAAACCGTACACGAATTGTTAGATTCAATGGTTCACTTTCGAAAAGCATCTCCGTTACATCTGGTGTGTCTCAAGGCTCCCATCTCGGTCCCTTATAATTTATCTTATACGTCAATGACATTATTTTTTTACTGAACCAGCTAAACGTGCTTATATATGCAGACGATATGAAGCTTTATATGATAGTCAATAACGAAAAAGATTTCAGGGTGTTTCAAAATGAAACAAATATTTTTTACAAATGGTGCAGTAAAAGTCTTCTTGAACTAAACGTGAAAAAATGTTCACATATTGTATTGACAAGGAAAAAATATCCGTCATATGAAATTTTTACATTAGGAAATGAGCCTGTGGAGAGAATCAATAAGATAAGAGATCTAGGTATCATATTGGACTCAAAATTTACCTTTGTAGATCACTATAACTCAGTAATTCAAAAATCAAATAGGCTTGGCTTTATAAAACGTTTTAGTTATAATTTTCAAGACCCATATACAGTAAAAACATTGTACACAGCTTATGTCCGATCCATCCTTGAGTACTGTAGCGTTGTGTGGTCCTCCTTTCAAATTTCTCATAAAAACCGTTTAGAATCCATTCAGAAACAATTTGTTCTATTTGATTTACGAAATCTAGGATGGTCTCAGAGCCAATTACCAAGCTACGAATCACGCTGTTTACTAATAAGTATTGAACCATTAAGTGTTAGAAGAGAATTTGCTGCAATCTCCTTTGTAAACGACATAATTAATCAGCGTGTTCAGTCTATTTATCTACTAAATCAGTTAAACTTTTATTGTCCGAGTCGCCAGTTGATAACTAGAAATCTGTTTATTTTAACCTCTGCTCGAACTGATTATGGTAAAAATAGTCCAAACAATTGTCTAATGCAGAATTATAATAAAAACTACCAGAACATAGATTTGACTATGTCCAAACAGCAGCTAAAAAGTGCTTTTTACGGCAACAGGCACTTAAGAACCTAATATTGTAGTATATTTTTAAGCGTTGTGACGCACGAAAATTCTACTGTTTTTCAATTTATGATTTACTGAAATGTCACAAATTGTCGAAATTTGGAGGTCTCTTCAAACTTTTTGAGTTGCAATGCAATGCAATTTTTAGATCGAAAATCGGTTTAGAAGGTTGTGAGTTGCACCCGGGTAAAGAATACGTTGTGACGACACGAAAATTTATTTACTCTTTTTCGCAAACGTTCAAGACTTTTTACTTCAACACTATTATAGTATTTCTGCAAAACAAGTTCAACCCAACAATGCGCTTCAATAAACGAATTCTATTATCAAGTTTTTAAAGAAACTAGAACTTTTTTGCATTAACTCGGTTGTTTTTAAACATTTCTAATAAAAAAACATATAAAATCGTGCTTAAAAACACTTGATTCGAGAATAAACAAACTATCAAACAAATGAAATCCTCATCGATTTTGTAAAAGAATATTTGTGAATCATAAAGCAGGCAGTTATCTATGATTTGAATAAAAATCTTGCTAAAGATCAAGTTCTTCATATATTTATGTCAGAATGAAAAACACCGCTAGTTGCTTCTATTTATTTCTGGCATTATGTTCAAACAAAATAAGTTCCATGAAATAAATGTAATGAGATTAAAAAAATCTTTGAAAAAAAATTCATAGAGTATGGTTCCGTAAAAGTTCGACCTTAGTACTATCCTATTTTTAGAAAATTTTGCAGTTGTTTTTCAAAAAATCCAAGAACTGCATTGGATTCCTTAGACTTTTATCTCTCTTCTAAAAAATTACGAAGATAAACGATCAACTCATTTGATAGCATTAGTGAAAATGCCAAACTGCTAAAACCAAACTGCCACCTCAGGGGCAAAAGTTCGAATGATGTGGGGTAAAAGTACGACCATTCAAAATTCCAAAATTTTGCATGAAGTCAAGAGGGAAATTATTTCATATCAATTTTTGCATACTTCTGTGGTTCATTTTGATACAAATCCTATGCATGGGCGAACTATCTGTGTAGATTTGAAGTTTTTCACTAATTGTCCATATTCAACAGGTTTACGAAATCCAGTTATCATCTTTTTTGAGCAATTTTTTCGCGCGAGCAAGTCTTTGTAGAAATAAAAATATGCGATGATGTTCCCAGTGAATTTTAGAAAGAATTAAAACTTTCCGTTCAGATTTACTTCAGTAGACCCTGTATATCATTCGTACTTTTGCCCCATTTGCAGTTCGTACTTTTGCCCCTTCAAGATTTCTTATGATTCACAGTTTATTGTGCAAAACAGAGATATATTAATTAAATTTTTTCTTCGGCATTTGCTAGTGGTTTAAAACAACCAAATAGACACATTAAAACTTTCATTGAAAGCCAGAATTTTGATTACTCAAACATTTTTGCCGTTATTTTAAATATTACATCATTTGGTCAAAAAACCTGCTTTACCTCATTTTTTGGAGTATTTTCAATATATCCAAATAAAATTTTTGTCTGCATGAAGGCAATCCAAATCACTATCAATCCACGCCAGAGTTTTGAATTTTTATGTTCTCGGTTTGTGATAATCTTAAAACGTACTTTTACCCGACTCGTACTTTTACCCCACCTTACGCTAAGGCTTTCATAGAAAATTAATTAATAAAATTAATCAAATTATTCTAATTAAAAATGTCACTTCGAATAAAATTGATGTGAGCAGTGTTGCAAACCTCGTCTGCTTATATAGGCCTTTGAGATTTAATTCTCCTTTTTTTTGGATGAATCGATCGTTTTCATCACCAAATCACATTATTTATTGAGTTTTTAAGCATTTTAAGTAAATTAAGCTTTAATTTTAAGATTATATTTTGATTTATTTCTTGTAGCTGACCATAACATTTCGTGACGTCTCAACGCTTTGCAAAACCCTGGTTAAAAAAATGGTGTGTTGTGACGTCACAAAACTGAATCGCTCTAAAATAAATTGAAATCAAAAACAGCGATTTGTTGGTTGTAATGAATCGAAACTTTCCTGAAATTTTCATAAAATTTGATCGAATAGAGGAGCAGAAAAATGCGGTGTTGTAAAAAATTGAAAAGCGGAAAAAGAGGCGCAATGTGAAGTCACGTTTCCTCTTGCTTATGTTTTGTTAACTATTTGTTCTATAAAAATACTTTTGGTTTCAAATTGTAGAGGATTAAATTTTGACCATAAAAGGTATAATTTTTTTCAATGTGCGATATCTATATATATAAAAATGAATTTCTGTCTGTCTGTCTGTCTGTCTGTCTGTCTGTCTGTCTGTCTGTCTGTCTGTTCCCTATAGACTCGGAAACTACTGCACCGATTTGCGTGAAACTTGGTAGGTTGGGGTATTGGAGGCAGGGGAAGGTTCCTATTATGGTTTGAGACCTCTCCCTTTCTCATGAAGGGGGGGGGGGGGGCTCCCAAGCAAAAGTCAATTTTTCACATAAATCGAGAACGCATTAAGTAAATGGTATCAAATTTGGCATGGGGTGGCATTTGGGAACAAGGAATACTTCTATGAATATTAGGTACCCCTCCCTGCTCTCAATGGGGTGATAGGAAGGGGGGAGGGGGGCTACTTTACAATTCATCATACAACTCGAAAACTAATCAAGATATTGGAACCAAATTTGGCATGGGAAGGTATTTGGATACGAAAAATCATTCATTGGTTATTTGAGACCCCTCCCTCTTTCCAGTAGAAAGGGGGGGGGGCTCTTTTATATTTTTTTACATAACTCAAAAACTAATAAAGCAAATGGAAAAAAATTCAGCATGGAAGGGTATTTGGATACGAAAAATATTTCTATGATAATTTGAGACCCCTCCCTCTTTCCAGTAGGTAGATATTAAGGGGGGAGGGGCCTCTTTTATAATTTTTTACATAACTCAAAAACTTATTAAGCTAATGGAACCAAATTTGGCATGGGCGGGTATTTGGGAACGTGACATGTTCTAATGATTGTTTGAGACCCCTTCCTTCTTCCAGCGGGGAGTAAGGAAAGAGGAAGGGGAGTTTCATACAATTTTTACTGCATAACTCGAGAACTACAACTGCAAATGGAACCAAATTTGGCGTGGAACGATATTTGAGTACGAGAAATGCTTCTATGAATATTTGGTATCCCTCACTCCTTCAAAGAAGTGGATGAAAAGGAGGGGAGAGGTCTTCCTTTCAATTTTCAGTATAACTGGAGAGCTGATCGAGAAAATTGAACCATATTTGGCATGAGAGAGTATTTGGAGACGAGAAATGTTTTTATAATAAATTGAAGCCCCACCTTTTCTCAGCGGAAAGATATAAAGGGGGAAAAAGGGGCTTCCATACAAATTTTTTGCATAACTTGAGAATAAATCGTGCAAATGATACCAACTTTGACATCATAAAGTATTTGAATACGAAAAAAAGTTTTAGTAATATAAAGTTTTCACCCCTCCATTCAATGGGGAGAACGGAAGGGGGGATGGTACTTCCTTTCAAGTTTATGCATAACCCAGTAAATTACAACGCAAATAAAACCAAATTTTGCATGGGATGGTATTTTTATACTAGAAATTTTGCTATGTGAAACGATTCCTTTCTTGCAGTAGGAGGATAGAATTGGGAATATAGGAAGGGAAGAGGAATGCAATTAACTTTTTTTTTACAAAATCCGAGAAATTGACAAAACTTAACATAAAAATTCATTTTGGTATGATTCTATGATTATCTGACACACCATCCTCCTTTCAGTGAGTAGGTACATAGGAGGAGGGAGGTGAGCCCAATACAATTTTGTTAGCATAAGTTCTCAATTTATGCTAACGAAGCCAACCAATGGAAACAAATATGGCATGGAAAGGTACTTGGTTACGAGATATGTTTCTACGATTGTTATAGACTCTTATGCTCCACAGTGTTGAGAGGGGAAGAAAGGAGGGGGCTCCATATAAATTTTGTTGTAAAGCTCAAAAACTTATCAACCAATGGAACTATATATGATGTAACAGGATTTTGGGGAACGAAAAAAAATGGGTATGATTATTAAAGATTTCGTCCACCATTCGGCAGGGGGCGAAAGGGAGGACAGGGGGGCTCTCTTATCAGTTTTAAGAACATATCAAGCAAAAACAACCAGATTTCATAAGTTAGATTGTTTGCGTAAGATTAATTTGAGACCCTCCTTTTTCAGGACGAAGCTTAAAGAAACAGATAAAAATTATCATATTTTTAACACAAATTCACAGATCAAGGATTCAGAAAATTTGTTTAAGTCATCATTGTATTGCAATTCGAAACTCCAGCTGTAGTTCTCATTTTAAAGCGGTGGCTTATGAATTATGTTGTTATTTGATTTAAAATAATGCCAACAAAACAATAAAAATTTAAAAAAATCTGAAAATAACATTTGTTTTTGAAAGGTGTAGCAAAGCACACCGGGTCAGCTAGTGATCTATAAAACTTAAATACAATATACCAAAAAAAATTTTGTGACGTCACGCTGGAATGGGTCATAAAGCATGGATCACTACAAATCTGGACGCACTATTTATTTTACCATAGTGCTCCTAGTTGTCGGATCTGGAATGTTTTGGCAGCACTTTGTAGAGGAATGTTTCTTCTACCAGTGCTGAAAATTTCATTACGATTCGTTTTGTTTCAAAAAAGTTACACGTGATGGAAGCCGCGAGATGAAAATAAATTTTGAACACCCACGTCAAAAACCCGACGTGGTCGGGTTCGAAAATCGCGAAATCGTTAAAAATTGTCAAATCAACCGTGTGTAGCGTTCTCAAACGTTTCCGTGAGATGCGTACTATAGATCGGCAGGTTCATACCAAGCGTCATAGTGGAATTAAGGATCGGAAACAGCATTTGAAGGTGTTGAGAACGATCAAGGAAAAAACAGGGTAGTCGGACTATGACATTGCCAAGAAATTCAACGCCGACCGGTGCACCGTCAGCAGAATTCGTCTACGTGAAGGAATACGATCCTATCGGACCAGTAAGCAACCAAACCGGACATTGAAGCAGAATTTAGTAGCCAAAGGACGTGCCCGCAAGTTATACAAGAAGATTCCAACGAAGTTCGACGGATGCATCCTCATGGATGACGAAACGTACGTGAAGATGGATTTTGGGCAGCTTTCTGGCCAAAAATTATGTAAAGCCACTGCAGTGGTGCACTGCACTGGTCATGGTGATGTCCCCGGCAACTTCAAATTCGTTTTTGCTGATAAGTGTGCAAGAAAGTGTTTAATCTGGCAAGGTATTTGCAGATGCGGACGAAAAATTCCGGTTTTTATGAAAAACAAGACCATGGACCATGGTCAAGCGGAAGATGAAGAAGAATGGTAGGACGACTCGGGATGCAACAGAGATGAAGAGATTGTGGAACAAAATGGCCGCTGAGGTCAGCGAATAGGGTGTTCAAACTATAATGAGTGATACTCAACGAAAAGTTCAAAAATTCATCAAAACAACATCGGAATAATTTTTTTATTATTTTTCCTTTAAAGTGCAATAAATACCCTACATTTCAAGTACAAAACATTTTTATTTCGTTTACATAGCTCCGAGATAGACCCGTTTTAATGCGTCCAGATTTGTAGTGATCCATGCTTTAAGGCGGACTGAAGAAGCACAGATTAAAAAGACTGCTGATTAGTTTGTGTTGAAATGATGCCAGTTCCGGTAAATAAGGCGGAATGAAGAAGCGCAGATTGGAAAGGCTGCTGCCTTGTTTGTTTTGAAATGATACCAGCTCCAGTGAATAGGGCGAATTGAAGAAGCGCAGATTAGAAAGGCTGCTGCTTAGTTTGTTTTGAAATGATGCCAGCTCCGGTAAATAAGGTGGACTAAAGAAGTACAGATTGGATCCGGTAAATAAGACAGACTGAAGAAGAGCAGTATGGGAAGGCTGCTGCCTTTTTTGTTTTGAAATGATGTCAGCCCCGGTAAATAAGATGGACTGAAGAAGCGCAGATTAAAAAGGCTGCTGCTTAGTTTGTTTCGAAATGATGGCAGATCCGGTAAATAAGACAGACTGAATAAGCGCAGAATAGAAAGGCTGCTGTTTAGTTTATTTTGAAATGATGCCAGTTCCGGTAAAAAAGACGGACTGAAGAAGTGCAGATTGGAAAGGCTACTGCCTTGTTTGTTTTGAATTTATGCCAGTTCCGGTAAAAATGACAGACTAAAGAAGCGCAGAATAAAAGGCTGCTGCTTAGTTTATTTTTAAATGATTCCAGTTCCTGTTAATAAGAGGGACCAAAGAAGCGCAGATAAGAAAGGCTGCTGATTAGTTTGTTTTGAAATGATGCTAGTTCCGGTAAAAAAGTCGAACTGAAGAAGCGCAGATTAGGAAGGTTGCTGATAGTTTGTTTGAAATGATGCCAGTTCCGGTAAATGAGACAGACTGAAGAAGCGCAGATTGGAAAGGCTGCTACTTAGTATGTTTTGAAATTATGCCACGGTTTTCGCGAATCAACACTTTATTTGAGAAAAAAAAAATTAAAGTCCTTCATGTAAACAGCGGATTGATACCGCGTATAAAACCTTTGTGTAGTAAAACATATATGTCACATTTGTTTCAAAAACTTGAAAACTCAATAAAACTTTCATCATTATTCACTTTGGACAATTGAGTCTAAAAAGGTGGTGTATAATATAAAGTTATTAAATTAAGATTTAGCGAAAAATTATGATCTATAACCATTTGGAAGCAACTTTAACAATAGTTTCTTCATACCAAAGATTTTCACATTGAATTGGTTGAACGTGCTCCAGAAACGGTCAACTTTATGAAGAGATTAATCATCGGTTAACGGAGTTGAAATCTTACTGTTATGCTAAGGACATTCATTATTGTCTTATATAAACTATGAAAAATGCTGCTTATTTTGAGATGAAATACTCATATGAAAGATTTTCTGTGTAGGACCAATACTTCCAAATTGGGGCTAAAGCTTGATTTTTTTCTAGTGCAAAACAGTGAACTTTGTAAAAGTTTTCCAAGAAAAAAGCGAGACATTTTATGGAAAAAGCAGGACGGCGGGACATTCCGCAAAAAAAGCGGGACATGTTCCGCTTTTGCGGGACGGATGGCGACCCTATGTTAGGCGTCATTAGACCCCCAGTGGTATAAATGAGTATACCACATACGCACGTTATTCGAAATCTACAAACATAAAAAATATTTTTTTAGAAAAAATATGTACGTTTTAAAAATAAAAGCAGTCATGAAGAAAAATTTGCGAAAAAACAATAGGAGTTATAGTCATTTGAAGTTCAAAAGATGTCATTTGTTGCGGTAAGGTACGTTCAGTGTTTATGGGAAATTACTTCACTTTTTACAATAATTTTACGGTAATTTTTTTTGTACATGTGTCTCTAGAAGAATGTTTCTCATCTTTTGAAATAATCTTTCTATTTTAACAGATTAAAAATGCTTCAAATTCAAAACCGCCATCACTGCCTCCCCAACGAGACGGTGTCGCTGTTTTGTACATTTTGTCAGGTTGATTCTGTGCGTCCGTGCCGTTCGTAGCTAGGCACCTACCTACCTCTACCTTCGCTCTAGCTGTGTAGAGCACATGTTCCCGCGGAAGTTCCAAGAAACGCGGTGCACCTCCTTTGCGCAGGCCCCTGTGCAAAAGCCCATCCATCGCCCACTTTTCCGACCAAAGTCGACAAAGAGAAGCCCAACCACCGACCGGCGCGGCGGGTCTCCGTTGGCCACACACAACTTTGTGGTTTCGGTGCTCTCCCGTCGGTCGACATTTCTCAGTTTGGTTTGAGCTTTTACACCGTGTGGCTCGTGGACTCTGTGTCGGGCGATTTCGTGCGCGTGATCGTGACTTTTCTTTCCCGGTGGGTTTCCGAGGGCTGACGAGAGTGGAAATTCTGGGTCCTTAAATTCGAGTCCTGCGCATCCGAGTAATGCAGGAGTACACGAGGAGGTGTGCATGTGGTTTCGGTGATTAGTTTTAGGTTGAATTCCGCTCCCGACAACAGGTGGCTTTCCGGTTTGTTTATCGAGGAATCGGTTCGCATCAGCGGTTAAAGTGAATCCCGCCGCTTTGCCAGAGGGCAAAAGAAAGTGTCCCCTAGCATCCGTGGGAGAAAACGAAACAGGCAGGGAGAAGGTGGAAGATTGTGTGTGCAAAGGAGAATAAAGGAAGCGAGAGTGATTTGTTTTCGGCGTTTCGTGAGCCTGCAGGTCGGCAACGTTTTTTTCGGTGGATGCTGAATATCTTGAAACCGCCGAGACAGGTTCAAGAAGGAAGTCCAAAAAAGGCTTGGAGCCACGAATGCGGGAGAATTCGGGGAGAGTTTAAGCATTTGGATGTGATCTGTACGATCGGGGTCGAAAGTGTGTCAACGTGCAACTTGATCCAGAGGAAGGTGTGTTCGTGTGTATGTTTCATCTTTTTATGTTGACCAAAAGTGTCGATGAAAGTTACTAGGCTTCGATGTGAATGACACGTTGTTTTTGGTTGTCACGTTTCTACCTTTTTTTGACATCATCCTCGTGGCTGGAATTCCATTTTCGATTTCTCAAGCAAAGGAGCTACTGCACTCAACTCAACTTTGGTTCGTCAAGTGCCGATGAGTTGATTACCCGTAAAAAGGAATAAGTTCAAAGTGTAACACTATAGCCGGGCAAGTTTTTGTTCCCCTTCTGAATTCGGTGACCAAACCTACTACCTGGTGTGATGTAATTGGAGTGAATCACTGCAAGTTGTCAGCCAAGTGAAAAAGGAGAGCGTTTATGTTGTCCAGTAGAATCAAGTGTCGTTGCTGCCTGCTACTGAATGGCTGCGCGAAAAAGGTGAAACGAGTGTGTTGCTGCTGCTGCTGCTGCTACCGGATTGCAATTGACCAGCCGTTTGCGGATAAGTGATGGAGTAGTTGTGAATGAAAGGTGTTTTTTTTATAATTTATTTTTTGTTATGGAAAACACTTCAGTAGCAGCTGGTTCGAATAGGTGAAACAAGTTACCTTGAGTGGAATATTTAAAAATTCAATTAGGTTTATGCTTGGAATATTTGTGTCGTTTGGAGTAGCAAAAAGCTAATGTTTCTTCATGGGATATTTGCGGATTTTAAATAAGGATAACATCAATTTAACGTTTCATCAATTATCAGGTAAATATTTTTCTATTGAATCCTAGTTTATAAAACGTATGCTTCAATTAAAAAAAATTGTTCTGAGTTCCCTGGAAACCACCTCTTCATCTTGGAATTTTGAATTTATTCCGTTAAAAAATTTCATATGATACTTTCATGAAACGAACATAGTTTTAAAGATTCAGCAAAAAAAAAAACAACTCGTTGATCATTAGTTTTTTTTCAAGCTATTTTTCTTAATCATGCACTGGAAAAGTTTCAGAAGACACCCCCTGAACATCCATGAAAACGAAAGAAGGTTTTCTAACTTCCTTAGTTTCAATCAAAGTATGATGAATTACAAACCCCGTTAGATTTATTTATTTTATTTTATTTTATTTTATTTATTTTATTGATCATCATGTAGTTTATGGTAATTCAATTTCTTATAAATTACTACAATTTGTACTGCTTAACATAAATTAAGGTCATGCTCTGATTTGTGTTCTGATCAACTAATAATTCTATGACATTGTCAAATCTCTAAAATCTACAAAAAAAATACAGGTTTCTTACATAAAGGAGGTTTTTTATAATCTCGTCTAAAAGCTGAAAGAGAATTACAGTTTCATAGGTTATTTGGAAGCCGATTCCAAATACTTAAACCCTTGACAAAAATGGTACGTCTATATGATTCGGTTCGATGACACGGAATTATGAAAAGTCTTACTCGAGAACTTCGAGATCTAATGATTTTCTCGTTGAGAGAAGCTGGAACACCCCAACAGCTGAGGGTGTTGATGGCTTACTCTGTGGATTCTAAGCTTAGCGAAGACGATTCATTAACATTGCTGTAGCTTGTAATAAAAATTCTGCCCGGAAGATGAAGTGTGGAAGAACTTGTTGCTTTTTCGACATACTGAATATTTTGATTCCCGGGGACTAAATAATTGTGGAGTACTGGTCAAATCGAAGGTCGAAGGAAAAAATAATGCTATGGTCTATTCATTGTTAATAGGTAACGAATTATGTATGGATCATTGAAAAACGCTTCGTAAGTCTATATTCACCAAGTTAATTGCTTGATATGGGGAGGCTTCTGATAGACAAATGTACATTAGCAAATAAATGAATGTTGGAATTTGAGCAAACGGTTTCTAAGTCGTTAATGTACAAAGAGAAGAATAAGGGTCGATGAATGAAACCTTGTGGAACTCCTGATAAATCGTTAGCCGGTTTATAAGGATCATTTCCAATAAAAAAAATTGAGCTCGATTATATAAACATGGTTGTATAAGAGAAATAGCACTGTGCGAAAAATGGAATTGAGAGTATAATTTCTTCAGTAAATTAACGTGCGAAACTTAATCGAAAGCCTTAGAGAAATCTAACATGGTGACAATGGCAGATTTTTTCCAATCCATCAGATTTTGTATGTCATCGATTACTTTTAACATTGCCGAAGTTGTGCTATGGTGTGCCCTGAATCCTGACTGAAATTGACTTAGCATGTTAATATACTGTTAATATAAGACTGAATTTGTTTATTTATTATGCGTTTAAATACTTTGGAAAGCGAACTTAGAATGCTAATGGGACGCAGATTTGAAATTCCTAGAGCGTTTGTATTTATTTTGAATCGGTATTATTTTAGCAATCTTCCAAAGTTTTGGAAACTTTCCTGATACTTGGATTGAAGATTTCACGCAGGGGAGTAATAACTCAACTTATAGATATTTAATAAATTTTAAAGAAATTCCATCGTGGCCAACCGCGTTTGATTTTATAGAACTTAATGCCAAAACCACATCGTTATTATTGAATGGATCAAATTCAAGGCCGCTTTGATTTGGAGGTAAAATGGGTAAAGATGTATCGTCTGGTGAAAAATCAGATACAAAGTAAGTGTTTATTTTGTTGCTTGTGTGAGATGATATAACATCAGATTTCCAATTGAATTCATGAATACTTGTTATTCGTCTCCAAAGTTCTTGACTTGAATTCGTGGATTGAATTTGGTATGAAACAAAATCTTCTTTTGGCAACATTCGATTTTGGCAACCGTTCGTTTTTGGCAACATCTAAAAAATACGGTTTTTTTCACTTTTAAATGTTTTATTTTTATTTGAAATTAATCAAAATTAATGTAAAAGCATAATATAAGCACGAAAATATTAAAATTTGGCCTAAATATATTAGTTTTAAACAGTTGAAAATGTTTTTTCCATGTTTTACTGCTTAAAACCAAAATAATTGAGCCAGATTAAAAAAAATCCTTATATTATGTTTTGAATTTGAAATAAAAAATTTTTCGATTTTGGCAACATTCAATTTTGTAAACATAAAATTTATGGGCGTGATGCCAAAAACGAACTGAGTTTGTACTAAGGTGATTCAAGGGTTACAGTCTTGGCACAAAACTAGGATCAAACCTCAAAAAGTAATCCCAGGGCAAGTTTTTCGCTCCAGATTTTAAATATTTCTTTCCTATTGGATAGAAATACAGATTAAAATATAAAATTTTGAATAAGATAAGACTTGTTTCTAATATCTTTTATTCAACTCTTAAATATTCATTATCAAAATAAGAACTAAATTTCTATGTTCTGGTTTCGAATTTGGTTTACAGTTCAGAATTCTTCGTATCCATTTGAAAGTTGAAGTTCATTTATTAAATAGGGTTTCATATCGTATTCAGGTTCGAAATTATTAACCATAATTTTGATACAGAACCCAAATAAAAAAAAAAGATTCACAATTTCATAAAAATAAATAACATGAAAAGATTGTCGTAATCCATATTTTGTCGTCGTAATTAATATTTTATTTCTTTTGTTTTTGGTTTTTCATTGACAAATACTTATAGACTTGTAAGGGAAAAACGACTGTTTTTCATCTTCTATAAGGAAAGGCTTTTCACCATGCTGCATAAATCCAAGATAGCCATGAAAATCTATCAAAATCAGCCAAAACAGTCGTCCCATCAATTATGAATAGAGTTCTGATCCAAATTTAAAATTAAAACTTAAATTTAGATCCCCAGTAGACATTTAGTAGTTTTACTCCTATGCTATTTTGTAAACGTTTCATATACATTATAGAATGATCGTATGTATGTTACAAAAATATCTTTTACCAACGTACACAGTAAACGAAAATTACCGAGTTCGGTTATTTTTTTACCGGAATCCTAACATGTGTATATCGTTAAGCTGTTCGGTAATTTTTTCAATAAAAAATAAACGAACATCGGTAAATGAAGAATCGATTTACCGATGTTCGTTTATTTTTTACCGAAAAAATTACCGAACAGTTTAACGATATACTTTTCGTTTACCTACTGTGTAAGTGGAGGTAGTATGAAAATTCGTACCTTATTCGTACCCATCGGAAGAATGTAAGAGATAGAAAGAGTTTGCCTTCAAAATCTTCAAATCGTTGCCAACGGCAATGGTTTCCAGCTCTCTCATTGATCAATATTAGTCAGCCAACTAAAGGGCGAACACGAAATTATTGTGACACCGAAAATGTCATACCAATTTTCTTATAACGTTTAGAATCAAACTAAAATTTTATGGTAGCTTTATACATTTATTTACTTCAAAAATCAAAAGGAAAGTTTACCGATGGAGCCTTGAGTGTAAAACTGAATGTATTTCCGCTTGATGCCCTCCATAAAAGTCTTTACAGTGTCTTTTTGTACCAGTTTACCAATTTTTTTTTCCATGTTCTTAACATGTTTTTCTCGTCTTTGACTGTCTTCTCGCTCTTCCTTCTCGCTTCATTATTGCCCACTACTGCTCCACCGGGCGAAGCTCCGGACAGTTTCACGGGTTCATGTCCTTTGGAACAAAATGGACAGAATTGGTCTCATACCACTCCAGGGCACTTTTAGAATAATGGCATGATGCCACATCTGGCCAAAATAGCGGAGCTTCGCCGTGCTGCTGCAATAACGGCAAAAGGCGCCTCTCGAGGCACTCAGATTTGAAAATCTCGCCATTTACTGTGCCTTTTGTCACGAAAGGCTCACTCCTCAGTCCGCAAGAGCAGATGGCCTGCCAAACGAGATATT